>NC_056736.1:785241129-785293629 GCF_019279795.1 Protopterus annectens | reverse complement strand
TTTTGAGTTTTCAGTATTTTGAGTTTTCAGTATTTTGAACTTTCAGGATTTTGGTTTTCAGGAATTTGGGCTTTCAGGATTCTGTAGCACTCCTTTTTAGATTTTCACAGCCATGGATGCCCTTAGTATATTTCCAATGTACTCTTTCCAGTTTATTCATGCTTGTTTTCCTATAGGGTTTCCATATTATTATTCCATATTCAAGTTTGGGTGTAATGTAACTAACAAACAATGACTTCATTATGTTTGATTTCCTAGACTTTATAAATCTTTTTATACAACCTATAGTTCTATAACTATCATTAGCCAATTGGCTGATATGATTAGAAAAACTCATAGCTGAATCTACCCATATACCCAGGTCCTTAAATGAGTGTACAGTTTCAATCATTGTGTGCTGTTTTAAATATTCACCTTTCAGTTTATGTTCCCAAATCTCATATGCTTAGTTTTTGATGTATTTATCAATATATTATTCTCCTATGCCCAAATGGTCAATTTAGTCAAATTATTTTGCAGACATGCCTTATCTGTAACATTTGTAATCAGTTTACCCAATTTCAGATCATCAGCATATAGACTGTAGAACACCTCAGATGAAAAAGTAAGGTCTGAAAGATACAATCTAAACAAGTAAGGACCTAGTACAGAGCCCTGTGGGACACCTTGACTGTAACCAAGGATTTCATCCTTCCAGTTGGTGTGTGATACTTGCCATGTCCTATCTGTAAGCCATGCAGCTATCCATCTTATCAAAAGTACATCAATACCTAGTTGTACTAATTTATTGATCAGTGTTTTGTGCATGACCCTGTCAAATGCTGAAGTTAAATCTATATAAATCACATCACAACACAATTTTTCATTAATAGCTGTTATTGTATTGTTATAGAACATCATGTTACAGGTGGTAATAGATCTATTTTCAACATATGCATGCTGATATATGGTTTTAAGTCCTAACCTATCCAGTTCTGACAAAAAACTTATCCAGTATTACCTTCTCCATTATTTTTCCACAACATGAAAGTAGACTTCAGGGTCTATATATTCTAAGTTTGCCCTGCTAGCCTTTCCCTTAAAGACAGGTTTAATAAGTGCATGTCTCCAATCTTGAGGAATCTCCCCATATTTATATGACCTAGTGAATAATAGATGTAATGGTAATGTAGTTCTTGCTTAAGTGTTCTCAGGTTATTGTTACTTATTCCTTCTCCTCCCTGTACTTTGTTTGGATCCAGTTTGCACAATTCTTTTTCAATATAATCTAATTTGATTCCAGTATCTGGGGTTACCTGGATGTCACTAGGACAACTTACCACCACTTTTGCGGAGCCAAACTGTTTTGCATAAGATTTTGTAAATATATCTATAATCTGTATGTATGTACACAACCTTTCATTGATGTGTCTTTTGACAGATGGGCAAAAAGGTCAATAAATTTGATTGTATATTACTGACATTTTTACAGTGGGGATCAAGAAATATAGACTGTAGTACAATGTTGGAGTTAATGTATATAATTACCTTGAGGGTGCAAGGGGGACTGGCCCCTTGCAAAAAAAAAAAATGTTTTTCAGTTTTTTATATTCTTTGTGGATTGATGTTAGTCTTGGCAGACTATTAGGTGTCAATAATATGTGATCAATATTGTGCATTTTTTGATGTAAGGTTATGCACACACAGATACACACTTAAATAATATATATATATATATATATTATATATATATATATATATATATAAATATATATATATATATATATATAAAACATTTAGTCAGTTGGTTGATGCAAGTTACTGAAATAGAGAGCATTAGATAGTTATATCTATAGCTATAGCTATAGATATAGCTATAGATATAGATATAGATATAGATATAGATATAGATATAGATGAAGATATAAATATAAAGCTATAGGGATAACTCTACATGATTGTTTTTTAGTGTGTGCATGTCCTTTCAGTGTTGGGGCAGGAGTGTATTTCATTACTGCATCATTCACTTCTTCAGAGAGTCAAAGCGTTGAATCTCACATAGTTGACTTTGATTAATGTATTTTCTGTAAGATGGCCATTAAGGATGACATGAAAAAGCAGGTATAGAAGATTACAGAATATTTGTTAAAGTAAAAGTGGTGTAAAGGAAAGTAAGAGAAGAAATGGGGAACAGAGACAGAAAATTCTTACAGAATGCTGTTGAAAAGAAAATCAGGAATTGAGGAAAGAATCTTTAGAAATGGCACAAAACTTAATAAAATATAATAGCATGTATAACACATGAAAACAAGAACTACTAGTGTGTTAAAAGTAAATGAGAATACTTCAAAACGAACGAAGGTAAACTGCATTGTACCTGTTTAGAGAGAAAAAGCAGTATGTTTGTAAGACGCAAGAATCTTGAAATGTTTGTAAGAATTTTCTGATGAGGTACCGAGACACAGTAATATGAGAACTGGATAATATTCAAGATTGCAGCAATTCTAAGTTAGGAAGATGATACATTTACTACAATCAACAGGATTATGATTGAAGGTGGGAGGCTAACTGTAAGGGATCTATTGATTAAAGGAAGACATTAGTCTAGTCGATATGTACTGTCTATGGCAAGAAATCAAAAGAAGTCTGTTCAAAACATTCAGTGTTAACATGCGACAAATTCAGATATGTGGGCAATTAACTGTGATATATGTAGAGGTGAATAAAGGAAAATAAGTAGCTATGTGGAAAAAAGATGGCTTGTATTACAATCTGTTGGTTTACAGATTGAGTGTTCTAGGATATATATATATATATATATATATGAACACACAATCCTACATCACATACCCAGTCCATAAACACACACCACACCATACACATCACACAGACACATAACCGACGACAAACAAAAACCCAACAAAACACAAAAAACAAAAACCCCACATCCCACAAACCACACACAACACACACACACACCACAATCCTTACACAACAACACACACAACCTTACCTCCTACCAGTCCACTACTAACCTTACCCTACCCCTTACTCACCTCCCCCCTAACCAACCACTCGCTCTAACCCTAATCCCTTAACTCCCCCAACTAACTAACCCCCCTCCTAATTTCCCTTCCCTAACCCTAACTCACAAACCTAACCATCGCCTACCCCGCCCCTAACTCTAACACTTAACACACCCCCTTCCCCTCCCTAACCCTAACTAACTCACCTTAACCCACCCTATCCCCACCCCAAGTCCACTCCAACCACACTTACCCCTGCGCACCTAACGTCCGGTCACTACGCATACTCACCTTCTGCATTGTCGATTCTGCCACTCGTCGGTCTTCTTCTTCTTTCGTCTTTCTTCTGAGTCTGACGAATTCCGCTGTCGGTCTTCTGCGCTGTCGACGAAGTCAGGTAGAACCATATATATATATATATATATATATATATATGTATTATATATATAAATAAGAAGGATAACATAGGTTCATTGGTTGATACTAGGCTATCTGCCCTAGGGCATTTACAAGCCTAGCCAGAGTGTGTTTGGCTTTAGCCACCCTTTTAGATTAGTTGACTGTGCCTCTGTATAGTAGGTCACATAAGATAGCCCTTTTAAGGTTAGTTTACTGTGCCTCTGTCTAGTTGGGACACAGAAGAGATCCCAGGGGTAAACCTACAATCGCCCATCCACTCGTCAAGATTTCTCTTGAATTGAAGAGGGTCATTGAGGGGCTCTGCCTAACATAGATTGGGATTTTGTTCCAGAGTGAGGGGAACCTCTGGGATATGAATCTGTCCCTCCAGCATGTCCTATTTATTTCTGTGCTGAGGTTTAAGTCCCTGGAGCATGTAGCTCTAAGGGATTTGGATTTCCTGAGGTGGAGCATGTCAATTAATTCTGGGTTGGACATGGCTTTATACATCAGGCACAGATCGCCTCTGAGTAGGCGGTAAGCAACTGAGTAGAGCTGGAGTTTTTTTAGCCTAACTGCATAGGGCATTTGTTTGAGTCCCTTGATCCTCTTGGTGAGGTACTTTTGGGGGTCTTTCCAGTTGCTGCAGGTGTTGGGTAAGGTACATTCCAAATGGGGCATTGTATTCAATTATGGGCCTGATGAGTGATGAGTAGAGGGGCACAATGACCTCTCTTGATCTAGATGTGAACCCTTTTGTGATAAGGTGGGCTATATAGAAGGTCTTTCTAACCACTTTGGCAATGTGATTGTCAAAGGAGAGATTGCTATCTACTTGGGTCCCCAAATCCCTAATTACTTCTTCCATACTTAATGGATTACCACCTATGTGGTAATTTGTGGGCATTTTGCTTTTCCCAAAGGGGATGACTATGCACTTTTTGGCATTTAGCTTCAGGCCATGGCTCTGGCACCAGTTATCCATCTCTGTGAGACCTTTTGGAGGATGCTTGTATCAGTCGGCGAGTCAATTATGGCACCCAGTTTGCAGTCATCTGCAAACTTGGTTAGCCATAGTCCTCCCATGTTAGCCTGTACGTCAGAGAAATATATACCGAACAAGAGAGGTCTCAGGACTGAGCCTTGTTGGACGCCACTTGTAACTGGTTTGGAGTCTGACATGGCACCTGCAATTCTGACCATGTGGACTCTATCCCTGAGCCAGTTTGCAACCCATCTTGTGACATAGGGGTTGATATTTAAGCTGGTGAGCTTATTTATGATGCCCGAGTGGGGTATTGTGTCTAAGGCTTTTGCGAGGTCCAGGTAGGCTGTGTGGAATACCTTCCCTTCATCTATGGCCTTGGTGACTGCTTCAAAGACGTCAACCAGGCTCAAGAGGCAAGATCTGCACTTAACAAAGCCGAATAGGGTAGAATCCAGTGTTTGGAGGTTCCTAATGTCTTTGTTTATGAGTTCCATGATGATACGCTCCATAGCTTTGCAGACCAGGCTAGTCAGGCTTATAGGGCGATAGTTTCCGGGGTCCGTTGTGGCACCACCTTTGTGGAGTGGGATCACTGTTGCTGTACGCCATTCCTTGGGTACATATCCTGTAGTAAGGCTGAGATTGAAAAGTGACTTTATATGAGGGTTCAGTTCTTCTTGGAGCTCATGTAAGACGTAGCCCAGGACACCGTCCGGTCCCATTGATGCTGTGTTTTTTGCTTTGGAGAGAGCAGTTCTCACCTGTGCATCTCTGATGTCAAGGAGGCTACACTCTGTTGGGATAGACATTTGCTCTTTTGGGGGGGAAGGGGGGGAGAAGTTTGCACTGAATCTGTCTGCCAGGATGTTGGCAATATCTGTGGGTTCAGTGTATTTTTTGTCATTTTGCACTAACTCAGAGCATATCTGGGCATTGCCACCCAGGTTCCTGACATAACTAAAGAAGGCCTTGTGATTATCTTTAGTGTCTTGTGCAATTTTTCTTTTGAAGCTGGCCTTAGATGATTTTATGAGGGATCGTAGTTTCTTGCTAGTACTGATCAGAGATGCCTTCCCTTTTTGGGATTTTGCTGTATCATGTAGTAGCTTCCTCCTTCTGTTGTATAGCTTATTTATGGCTGGGGTCCACCAGACAGGTCTCCTACCTTTGGAGGAGTGAGTCTTGGTTTTATTTGGGATAGCATGATCCATGCATTTCCGTAGGTGTCCATAGAATGTGTTTGTAAAGGATTCTGCGGTTTGGGCCATATTTTTCACTTGCCCGGGGGCTTTGAAGGATTCCACCTCGGTTTTGAAAAGTGTGAAGTTTGCTTTTGAGAAGTTCTTTACCGTAGTTTCCTTGGCTGGGGGTGGGGACAGGATATGCATGTCCAGTGAGATTAATTTTTGGTCAGATCTTACCAATGAGGGGTATACCTCTGGTATGGAACATAGAGTCCCCATGTTGATGATGATCAGGTCCAATATGTTTTCCCCTCTTGTGGGAGTCGTGACCAGTTGTTCCATAGTATTTGAGTTTATAAATTCGAAGAACCATTGGGCAAGGGTGCTGGGGCTTGAGTAGTGCTCCCACTAAAGGAATCTTGGATCACATAACAGTGGAAGTAAGTTCAGGGTTGAAAGGATGAAGATTAAAGCAAAGGAATTATCACTGTAAATGAAGAAATTACAGTGACCAGATGAGGGAAAAATTTGATAGTCAAAGTCAACTAGTCATTGAGAAAAATTGTGCTTTACCATGACTTCATATAGTAGTGTGAGAAACATAAGAAAATGTCAAGTTTACCATATAGAATACATGTAAAACAGCATACGTTTTAGAAGAAAAAATATGGTAATTTCAAAAAAGGTTTTCATGGAGGTATAAATGAAGGCAGTTGTTAAGTGTTATACAAGAAAGGATGAAATGTAACAAATAAAAGAATCACAGAGTGGATGACATGTCAAAACATGTGGTATGTTCTAGTAATGAGAACACACCTCTGTTGTGTACCAGTGTGAGAAAAGAAGGATGGATTGTTTGAAAACTATGGAAGAGGCAGTGGAAGTTAAGGCAGGGATGTTTGATGAAAGAGAAAGTAAAGTGTCTGTCTGGGCTGTATAAGAAAAAAGAAAAAAAGAAAACTTGCTCCAGTTCATAGGATGCAAAGTAGGTGTCTATTTTGGGGTAAATGTACTTGCGTCCATAAGCTTGACAGATATTCATAGACTCATAGACTGTTGCTAGGCTAACGATCCAAGGTGTCTTTCTAAGCCTAACCAAGTTTTCCCAAAAGAATAATGCTGTCCTGCATCCAGTAGGACATTGAGGGCCAGGCATTTATAAGCTACCTCTATCCATAAGGGACATGGATGCCAGGCACTGAGGATGATATAGAAAGTAAAACCCTAGTATTGAATGGGATACTTCCATCACCAAAAATAATACTATAAGGAAAAGAACATTTGCTTTAACAATTGGTTAAACCCTGGAGTCAGTCTAGGGAGATTAAGTATGTGTCAGCATGGAATGAAGTGACTGACAGGCATACTTACTTTTCCAAAGATAATTTGCACCTCTCATTCCATGAATTCTGCAGATTGGTGAAAGCCTTTGCTGCCCCTATTGTGCATTTTTTAGGGAAGGTACAGTTGATGTTCCTCCCCACTTATCTTCCAAAACAAACCGACAAGTTGGATCTATTTAATAATAGAAATTTAAACAAAAAACTGTTAGACCTTGAGGCTTTCCTGCTTTAGTAGAATATCAATGTATGTGTTGCTACAGAAACCTAGTTTGAGAACTTTGACAATGCTCCCTCACTAATTAGATTTTTGTGCTTACCATTAATATAGACCTGATGAAAACTGTAGTAGTGCATCCATATGTGTTAGAGACCACATTACCTTGAAATAGATATCTGTAGCTTATAAAGATTGAAATTATACTAAATAAGATCAGCTATTAGACCATAGTTTGTTACTGGACCCCATGTATGACTCCAGTAAATCATATAACATGCCTAAATATTCTTGATAAATTTCTCATACGCTGGAATGCTTTTATCCTGGGTGATTTTAACTACCCATTGAAAAACTGGGAGATCTATATCATCTACTTTGGATATGCCCAAAAATTCTTAGATTTTATACACAAGCACTCTGGTGGACCAGATTGTTAAGGAACCCACTAGAGAACAGCCTATTCTTCCAAAACAACTGATTGCTACACCGCAAAAGGAAACAATGTACCAGTGAAAAACAAGCTTTATTCTCTAGCGCCTCAGCTTTAAAAAGCCTTCAAGGAGTAACACTTCATGTAGACAAATAGTTTTTATAACACCAGTTGCTCTAATCATTCAATTAAACAGTCAATTAAATATAACAATTAACATTTCCTTAAAACGACAATACTTCAAATTAAACTTTTCCAGCAACAATCTGTGTTCAAACCTTTGGGAGTCAAGGTTTCATATTTTAATATAAAAAACATTTCTTTCTTTAAAAGCATACTTTTTATTTTACCATCACTGACATCATTTATAAAAATCTGTTCTAAAACAGTAGCCTTCAAACTGTCACATTTACCCCCATGAAATTCAGAGAAATGTTGGGCTAAGGGACTCTCTAATTTGTTTGTCCTTATGTCCCTTAAATGCTCCATAATTCTAGTCTTGAACATTCTCTTGGTTTGACCCACATAAAATTTATCACAACCGCATTTAATTGCATAAATAACTTGTTCTGTTCTGCAATTAAAACAACCATTTGGTTTAAAAACAATACCAATAAGCTGTGGAAAAAAACTAATTACATAGGGGCAACTTTTACATTTTCCACATGGTACCATTCCCTTAACAGCAATTTGCTCATATATTTTCTCATCAGGTATACAAAATTTTGTATGCACTACCATGTCCTTTATGTTCCTCCCTCTTTTATAGGAAAAGATCAACTTCTTTTCCATTAATTCACTAAGCTCTCTATAATTTTTCAAAAACTCCCAAAAATGTAAAATATGTCTCTTAATATTTTCACTATAAATATTAAAAGTAGAGACCATAAATATCTTCTCCACTTCTTTGTAATTAATAATAAATTTACTATTTTGTTTTTTCCGACAATTTAATCCAGTATTAAATCTTTTATCAAATACTTTCTCAATACTTGAATCAATTAATTGTTTATCATACTGTCTTTTTCTAAACATGTCCCTAGTATATTTAATCTCATTTAAAAAATTATTATCATTGTTACAGATGCGAGATATTCTCAGAAATTCCCCATAAGGCAAAGCTTCAATAGTGTGCCTAGGATGGCAGCTTGTTCCCATTAAAAATTCATTTGGACAGTCAAATTTTCTATGGATGCATGTATTAATGGGTTTACCTACAATACCCTATAAATTAATATCTAAAAAGGAAACTTTAAGTCCACATTGTATTTCATCAAAAGATATTCCTAATCTATTCAGTTGAATATCTTGTACAAACTTCTCTACCTCAGATTTACCCCCACCACATAAAAAAAATAAATCATCAATGAATCTAAAATAATATTTAACATAATTTTTAACAAAAAAATGAGTATAAATATATTCTTGTTCCACCAATCCCATAAATATATTTGCATACAGGGGAGCAAAAGCAGCACCCATAGCTGTACCTTGAATTTGGTGGAAAATTTTATTATCAAAGTAAAAATAATTATTTTCTAAACAAAATTTAACTAAATCCAAAATGTGTTAGTGGAAAGTCCCCCATCTCCATCCTCCAGCCTATTCTTGTCTGCAAACACTTTAGCCTCCAAAGCCATAAAGTGTCCTGCATTGGGGTTTTAGAGCAAACACCAAATTCATAGCTGTAACAGTTTTCCTGTTAGCATGCATAGTGTAGGTGACGGCATCACGGATCACTTTTTCTAAAAACATCTTCAAAACAGCACATATCACTTCATAAATAAGCCCTGAAATATGCTTCACACCAACTCGGTGAGCCAAACAGTGAATAGAGGGCTTTGTAATACCTTAAATATTATCTTGTAAGACCTTACAATGCCTTTTAGTGCGACCTTTTCCAAGGCCATTTCCTCCTTTACCTGGACCAAACAGGACTCTTTGAAATGAATACTAACACAACTTGTGTAAGTAGACAGAATATTCTTGATCTGGTCCTAACAAACAGCATCATTATGTACCAACCCCAAGGTATTTTTCTCACTGTTCAATTCAGACCACATACTAGTAACATTTTCTTTCAAGAACTCCAAACCATTAAAAGCAAACATTTACAAACTTTAATAACTTTAAACATACAAATCCTTTGCAGTTCTATGATGAAATCTCCACATTTGAGTATAATGATATTACCCATAATGCTGTTAGCAAAAATAGTTATAAAGACAAGTTCTATGTGAACATTTGCATAAATTTGGCAGCCTCTAATGGATCTAAGTGAATTAGGAGTTTAAAAGCAAACCATGGTGGAGTATAACCATTAATAAACTATAGACTGATGAAGTCCTATTTCGTTGTGGACGAAAAGGCATTGGTATTGAAGAGCGTTTATGTGGTGTGATTTACTTGTCGAATAAAGTTTTTTCATCATTTGCTGGTGTGTACTCCTTTCCATCTGGTTGTATTTATTGTTGTTTCATTAATAAACTATGCAACAAAAGGAAGATGCACCTTAACTTATATAACAGAACAAAAGACCCAGCTTAAAAAGAATATCAAACATCTAAGCACATCATAAGAAACTTTAAAAAGTCATCTGAAAAATTAAGACTTTCAATGAATTATGTCTATCTACAGAAGCCAAAGATAAATGCAACTCCTTCTTTAGTAATGTCAGGAAAATTAGAAATAACATTCAGCATTGCTTAAAGCATATTTGTAATGGTACTATGTAATCTGATCCAATGGATTTTACCAACATACTGGTAGAAATTTTTTTTTTTCCAACTTCAGCTTAGAGTCATCTATTCCACAGCCACTTATCCCTTATGGAATCAAGCCACTTTACATCACAAAAAAACACTTACTGTAGGTACTCTCAAAACAAAGAATACCTCATCCATGGTGCCTGACAACATACTCAGTTGCCTAACTAATAGCAATAAACAAACACGGGCAGACCCCCTTGTCATCCTCTTTACACTGAGCTTAGCAAAAGGCTTTTTCCCACTGGTGTGGTACAGAGTTGCTGTGATACAGTTCAACAAGGCTGATCCCACCACTGAACAATGAACACAAGCTCTATCAGTCTCACTAACTTTATATGCAGAGCCATGGGAAGTACATTAACTACCAAAAAATCTTATCAGACTCGTCCTCCAGCTGTTTGGCTTTGTCAAGTCTAGATCTTGTTTAAAGAGTTTTGTGAACTGAAGTATAGCTGGCTCACTCAGCATCCTATGCTGGCACTATGAACCGGTACTCAGCTCTTCAATGAAAAGAAAGATAAAAAAGAAAAAAGAAAAGAACTTTACTGTATTAAGCTGATTACTACACTGTAGTACAAATCTAGGCCCCTTACCCAGCTCTTCCACGCAGGAGCACAACAATAGTAACAACAAAACAATAGATGTTCCTTCTACTGACACACGTCAGGTGTCGAAGTGCACCCCCCCTTGCCTTGCCACCCATGATTTATTCTCCACCCATGATTTATTCTGTTGCTGTGCCTCCAACCATCATCCATTATTAAATCATTTTTTTTTTCTTTTTATAAACTGTAGCAATCTGCTTGCTACAAATGTATCAAGCAGTTTGCTACAGTTTATACCTTGCCTGCATGGAGTACTGCATGCTCATGTTTTACTTAACAAAAAAAAAATCATAAAAAGTGCAGCAAATGGTAATATGTAACACACAGTTGTTAGTGTCAATACCCACCAGCATGGAGCATTATGTGCTCATGCTTTACTTAAAAAAAGGAAAAAAAATCTTATCATAAACTGCAGCAAACTGTTTATTACAAATGTAGCAAACAGTTCTGTAGTTTATTCACTGCCTGCATGGATCGCCACATTTAGTTTTTTCTTACTTTTAAACTGTAGCAATGAGGAACTACATTGCTCGGGTTTGACCACAAATACAATACTAGCTATGAAAAGCTGGTATTCTATTACAGATAAGGATCAGCTAATTGTGCCCCCCCCAACACTTTGTGCCTGGGGCAATTGTCACTCTTGCCCCAACCTAGCTACACTGTTGTTTGTGAACTTCTTTGAGAGGGTTACTCAGATCATGCATGGAGGGCAAGCTATTCACATAGTACCTTGACCTCATCAAAGCATTCAGTACCATACTACATGCAAATATAATGAGCAAGTTGAAAGAGCTCCAAACTGACCTGTAGGTAGTTAGGTGACTAGCCAGCTGACTAAGTGGCAGGACTCGTACAGTAAGAGTAAGAGTATGAGGTGCATTCTCCAAGAGCATGACAATGAGGGAACATCAGTGAGTGCCAAGTGACTGAGGAAATTTGGGCATTCATCTTTCACTGAAAGTGGATTTTTCTTTTTTGGTCCACTATTCAGCAGTATTGGAGTAGGGATATTTAAGAACAAGGGATGTGAGGAGTGTCCACCCACCCTTTGGGTGCTGGAGGCTTCCCTCCTTCAAATAAACTTACTTCCAAGGTTCACCAGAATTTGCTTTGGCCATTTTTTTCTTTGATCGATTGGCACTGGATGATAGAGTTGTTGATCAATCACCATGAATTTGAATGTGACCAGTGGAGTTTCAAAGGATTTTGTCTTGGGACCTCTGCTATTCAGTATCTACTTTTCTGATCTTTATTTATCAAACAAAAGCTTCTGGTAAACAAAGTTTGTGGATGATTGCAAGATGGGAATCATTGTCAAGTCCCCCACTGACATGCAAGCTTTGCAACAGGATGTCACACTTGTCAATAACTTCTGTACACAATGTGTCTCAAACTCAGTAGAAGTGCAACACTGCAGCATAGGTAATGAAAGATCTAGACACTCGGGTGGATACCTTACTCATGTTCAACCATGACATTGCAAGGGGATTGGGAAATTAATTTACTTTGCATAGCTCAGAGGAAAAGGTAACATTGCATAGCTCAAAGCAAAAGGTATTTTTTGAGACCAAAAGATGTCCTCACCTCCTCACCTCCTTGCATTCTACACTGGTTAGACACATCTTCAAATACAATGCTCACTTTGCAATGCATCTTACTAAGCATATCAAGCAATTGAAAAGACCAAAGATGTCTGTAGCTAGTTATGGTCTTAAAAGACCTGAGTTTCCAAAAAAAAAAAAAAAAACATCTGGAGGCATTGTTTTGTACTCAGTGTCATATAGACTCCTTAGGGATGATCTTTGCCTTGCTTATGGGACTATAAAGGTTGAAAAACTTGTGTCCATAAATCAAATAGTGCAACTAATGCTAGGGCCAGAGATCTAAACCTACTGCAACAGGTATTGGAAGATAGATATGTCATGGAGTGCCTTCCCTTATCTGGAGCAAATTTAATCTACAAGATAATTAGTGTGACATATTGTTTGCCTTTAAAAAATTAGACAGACAACTGGATGGGTATTCATAAATTTATGACTGATATGACAATACTGGTCTTCCTTCAAAAGGGAGGCAAGACTTAAGGTTGAGTACTAGTAGTGCAGAAATGACATTGTGGTTAAGTTGCCTTGTAACTCCTGTGATCTTACTGTCCTATGTAGATATTAGGAAGTTACATAATGAGGTAGCTACAGCTAAAGTAGTAAACATATTAAAGCAGGTTAGAAGGAATGGTACCTTGTAGTAATGGAATATGATATCAAACTTTTCAGAATATATGGATGAGGGATAAAAAAGAACAGTAGAATTTTACATGAATAGTTTATTAATGGTATAAAAGAAGAAAACATTTGTTTTACTTTAATAACACTTAGAGGTCAAAGTGGAAAAATATAAATGGACTGATAACATTATTAAAATTCAGTTATAAAATATTGATAAACATCATTAAAATAAGACTGAGACAGGTGATTGGAAACATACTGGATGATCTAGATGATTTATTTGACTTTAGAAATAAATAGGTAAGGATGTGTGTCAGTTGTTACTGGAGAAAAAATACTATTTGGTAGGATAGACAAGGAAGGAATTGATGCAAGAAATGTAATGTGTGTGTGTGTGTGTGTGTGTGTGTTATTTCAAAACTTGGTAATATGCAGTTTGGATACTGAAAACATTAAATAGTTAATGGTTTAGTGTAAAGTGTTTGGTTAACTGAATCAGTACATAAGCATTCAGTTTTGTTTCAGTTAGTAAACAAGAAGATGGGGTAAGAGGCTAAAATAGAAACTAGAGGGAAAAGATCTTGCACTTAACTCAGTATTAGCTCTGCCATGAATAAAACAGATGTACAGAAGGTTGAAGGTGGGATGTACAGCCTTGTATTAAAATACATGTAATGTTTAATTATGACAGATAATCTGATACAATTTGTTAATGAACCTAAAATTTGTATCATATGCTATGAATTTAATAGAAGGGGAATTACTTTTTGTGGTCTGGATTCGAACAGAAAGAAGTGCAAATGCTTAGGTTGCAGAAATGAAAGTGTATTAAATATTTTATTGAAAAAAATATCTTCAGGCTTTGTGTATTTTTTGGAATTCCTGATATATTAAAATATGAATGTGAAAAGTAATTAAGCAATGAAGTAGGCAATTAATTGACTGAAAACTTCAGTTTTGTATTTATCAAAAAAATTTTTTTTATAGTAAAATATTCTGTTGGGTATAAGGAGGTATGTAGGTGAAATATGTGATTTACCAGACAAATTAGAAAAAGAGATAATTGCAGTCTATTGTGTTTGGCTGGGGTTCTTGAATTAATTCTATTAGATGCAGAGTGTTGTCAAAAACTTGTAAAATAAAATGAGAAATCCAGGGATTTATTATGCTTCCTTAAAACAATACTGCATGTTTAAATGGTAGGATGTAAGTTTGTTTAATTAAAAGAAAATAGTTAAGCAATATGAAGATGGCATTCATAGTAATTTGTGAAGTATGCAGGACGAGTGCAAGCTATTGTACATACTTTTCATGACCTTTCTGATTCATAGATCCTGCTCACTGTCTAGGATCACCACTGTGCAGTCTAGGAAGTGAGCTTCAAAATGCCACGTGCAGATGTGGAATTCTGTGGGAGGGGGTCTATGCAAATGATCTTTTTGGCATGATGACCAGTTACTCCACTTGTATAATCAATGACTCTTTGATATCCAACCTACATAAATTAAAGCTCGGCAGGGTTCTTGTGGTGCAAACCTATATTTTCTAATAGTGGGAATCGGCGCAGGTTGATAAAGAGCCTCTTCACTTGGCAAACATAGCTGATCATGCCACGTGTAAAAAAAAAAAATAAAAAGTGTATGAGTGCATGTTGATGTGATAATTGTTGCTGTCTGTGTATATGTATGTGTGTGTGTGTGTGTGTGTGTGTGTGTGTGTGTGTGTGTGTGTGTGTGTGTGTGTGTGTGTGTGTGTGTGAGAGAGAGAGCGCTGTGGCAGTAAATGAATAGGTTGGTCAATGACTGTGCATAAATTACTTTTGTGAGGTATCTTTGTGCTTGTTTTGGCATGTGAACAATGGGATCTGCCACAGGAATTTCAGTACTGTCTGTGTTCCTCACAGTAATTGCATTACAGCAGAGCTGGTGAGTGCTCTACTGCATAGCTGGTCCAGCTGCACAGGAGCTAAGTAGCCATTTGATGCTACAGTGCACTGCTAACAATGAAACATGAATCCTAACATATGATGGGTATATAACACTCACATTCTTATGGTCCTCTTGCCATGAGAATTGAATAGTCTACCTGATGAAACACTAGCACTGTTGATGGTATTTGCACAGATTCTATTTATAAACCATAAGGATCAGCTGTCATCCATTCACACATCATTTGTGGAAGAACTTATCTAGATGTAAGATTTTAATACTTATGTATTGTCTGTTAGACATACTGTTTCCATCTGTCTTTGATGCCCCCTGGACTGATGAGCAAGTTATTGCTTGCATCCTTTATGAACATAGGTTCATAGATTAGTACTAGGCTAACTGCCCTTGCGAGCCATTTTTTTTAAGCCTAGCTAATTATCCCTTGTGAGACTCAAACCCTGCTCCTTGTGTTTATAAGGCAAACACCTTAATCATTAGGCCACCCTCCCAACCCGTTTTTTTATAATAGCTAAGATGTTTGTCTCAAAAGCCCAAAATGCATGGTCCAATCCTTACCTTTGGTCACTATCTGTGTGGAGTTTTCATCTTCTCCATACATTTGTGTGCGGTTCCTTCTACCTCCTAAAACATTCCTTGTGTTTCCACATCAAGGATGGACTGTACTAGGTTCAAATTCTACTATACAAGGAAACATTCTGCATTCACAGAGATGCTAATAAAGTACACCTACAACTGGATGGATTTAAGGGCAGCAGCAACACAGACCCCAGGTGGGGCCTACTGCTGAAAGAGTTTTATAAACAACCACTTTAGGCAATGACTATGGATGACTACGATCCATGGTATCCCGATGCAAGACCATGGATCAAAGACTGTTTGCCATGTTAGGGCTAGTTACGCAGCCGTGAAAAAAAAAGGCTGCATTAATTTGATTACCTTGATTAAGGTCACCACAAATGGGTATGGGTATTTCCCAATACTGAGTGAATTGATGGCCTGGCCTAATCAGACCTACACCAGAGATCCATGCTAATTAAGGAGTCTATAGCGGCCAATGGGTGTGGAATTTCTCAGCCTGGGTTACCATTCTCTATTGAGTGAAAGTTGCCAAAAATGAACTAAAGATTGTTGCAATGAATATAGGTTTACTGACAGGACACAGCTTAGAAGTGGATGGCATGATGGCAAGGAGGATATTGGACATGCTGTGAGTCCAGAAGACAAACTAGAAGAAAAGGTGGAAGTGAAATCTAATAAAGTCACTTGGCTTGGGATCCAGATTTTACTAGTTGGGTGTAGGGCAACACACTAGAAAGGGGACTGGAATTGTCATAAAAGTGAATCTTCTGAAGAACACAGGCAACTTGTAAATGGTTGATATCCCAAGCCCCTGCTTATAAAAGTTTCATCTCCCAAACCGCTGCTTACACTTATCAAGAGTATCAGAACTTGTTAGAGATTTGGGCTGCATGGCTAGGCTTAAAATGGCTCTTGTGGTCATTAGCCTAGTAAACACCTATGAACTTAATATATCCTTAAAAAAAGAATTAAATGGTCCCCTTTAGGGGTATTTGGTGATCTGAAAGCAACGTGAGGCAACTGTGTTTTCATTGGTCATCATGGGGATTTCTGCCTGGGCATCCTTTAGTTATTATTGTTAGAAACAACCTGAAATATATCATTATGGGTAGTACAATTGTTGGTTATCGTACTGGTTTCTACCAGTGCATGCTTTTGCAAATGCATTTTTGTATATTACACTGGACTGAACTTTTTGCACATATTTATGAAAAAATAGCATCCCTTTTCCCATTTCCACTATGGGGCTGTGGGACGGTTACTGTCTCCATATGTAATTTTTGGAAACTACTGAAGTAAATTACTGGAGATAGCAATTCTTGCATTTGGTGAATATTGGCATCCATGTCAAGAACACATAACAGGGGGTTATGACTGCAACCCCACTCATAATGTTTGTAGTGCACTTAGTACATGGAGTTGGTTACAAAAAAAAGAGAAAAAGAAAGAAAGATACTCCATGTACTGCTAATGGGTAACAGAAAAAAAGGAGAAGGAACGAAAGAAAAAGAAAGAAAGAAAAGTGAGGGATTGTGAATTGTTTTATTGATTTTGAAAGCCAGCAAAGTATTTAACAAGCACTGTCAAACAAAATGTGGCATATCTCTCACCTTCTTTGCTTAATATTTCTGCACAATTTTCCATTCAGGTGACACAGAGGGATAAAGCCCTAACTACAGCCCAGTTGACTAGGTTTGATTATTGGATCTTGTGAACGATGGACAGATAGAGAGGGATGGGCATTCCCATCCTGGGTGGGAAGACATTTGTCAGTGATGCTGATTTAGGGAAGGTTTCTTCCAAAAAGGTGAGCTGTCCCTGGATATAATCAATGAACAGAGAAGGTGTGAAAGGGAGCTGGTAGGTTATATAAAGAAAACTTCCCTTCAGGACAGATGCAAAGACTGCCAAGCCCCAGGATGACCTTAGAACAATTGGCCCAGCAATACAGCAGTAAATTGGGGGGTGGGGGGTGGCAAAAGTTAAGTTAGTAGACACAACATGGACGTGAGGCACTAAGGAGCTGGGCTGGTCCAATGATCTCCCAAGGGTGACCAAAAAGAAAAAAAAGTTCTTGACTGGTCCAAAAATAATTGGGAGACCAAAGGTCTAAATCAAGGACAGTCTTTAAATATTGCTCTAATTCACTTAAAAGTTAATACAATATGTTTTGCATCAATATGTATTTTCCAAGCAATTAGAAGAATGAATCTCTGATGCATGTGATTATTGGCTGACTGTACTCTCCACTGATTTATTTGAATATCAAACATTTTATGAGAGAAAGTTTAAAAACATGAGGCAAAATTAGGGACATTCAGTATAATCATGGACAGTGCAGTGGTACAGCAGGCAAAAAGAATGTGCTCTTCAGGCAGATGGCAAAACAGCTTATTAAACTTGCTTGACACTTCTGCCATAATTTCTGTTTGTAAGTGTAGTAGAGTGAAGTATTAACAGCTTCTAAAAGCTGTTTTACCTTCTGCCACTGATCTTTGTAGGCTAGCACTGTCCAATTTTAGTCCCTAGTGTGAAACTTGTTCTTAATAGTACTTGAGTACCCTTAACAAGATTCTGTTAAGCACTTGTTAATGCTGCTAAAACTGGGACACATTCTTGTAAAGCATTTAACAAATTTATTTTCTTCAGAACTACAGCTGGCTCATCCTGCATGGAGTTTTAGGGTTAGATAGTGATTTGGGGATTTAGGTGTAGGGACTAGGTGTTGGAGTTTTAAATTCAGGGAGCTTTAGGGTTAGGGATTGGAAAGGGAGTTTTAGGGTTAGAGTTAGTATTCTGGTAGGGCTGTGGAAGTTAAGTAGCTACAGGAAAATTGAGTTACATGGAGTTTGAGGACTTGCATCTTTGAACAGGTGGCAACAAGCAAGTGTATTCTGAGCATATAGCATGCAAACACTTGTAGTAGGCCCAATATAAGAACATCTTAGTAGTTACAAAATATATATAAAAGGTAAATATCCAATCAGAATATTATAATTCACAATGAATCATCTTTTATTTATTAACCATATTGCTTAATATTCAGATTGTTTTTGAGTTATGTCCTAAAGCAATAATGGCACAACATTGATTATCTTGTTCTGTTTTAAACAGTTAATACAAAATTCAATGGCAGAGCAAAAGAATGTAAAGCAGTGACTAAACAAATAAACTAGAAAATGTGATACAGACGGGGAGGATTATATACTGTACAAAGACAGATTCAACTTTACATTCCAAGGATGACTATGGAGTGTATACATGGTGTAAATAACTGAAAATTACATTTTATCCATCAGGTTGAAATACTGCATAATTTTCAATTTGTTCTTCTCCAGTATCAATGTATGTAGCCCCAAACAAGTAATTCCTTTGAGTTCATTGCTTCTGTTTCTTGCTACTGCAGCTTTTATCAAAAACATTTCATTTTCTTGTTCTAGCAGTCCTCGGTAGTTCAAAGCCTTTCAGTTCTTCGTTTCCTTCTGACCATTTTTTGTCACCATCATAATTAGCGGTAGTAGTTTATATGACAAGGTTTAATCTAAACTAAATAGTCTGATCATTAAACCATTTAATTCAATACCAATTTAATTCTGACCAAAAGGCTTCGATCTTTGATTATGTATAATATATATGACAACTTGCCTATTTTTTTTGTCTGTCATCTTAAGCATGCATTTGACACACTCAGGAGAAATTTTAGTAAATAGTAACAGGTATAGATTAATTGACTAAGGAACTTCCATGCATATAATCTCCATTTAGCAGAAGATCTAGAAATACATGAAAAGCTAAGAAATAAACTCATCTTATATGGGGTATAAAGATTTGCAGTACATCTCAAATACATTTCTTGTATTACACTCCCTGTATAATAGCAAATCTGCATTAATACAAGTGGCATGTTTTGCAAAATGCATCATTTATTCCAATATAATTTCTAAATATTTTCATAATGTTTTGCAATGAAGGTTTTTGAATTACTATATGACTTTTTATCTAATACCTTAGAACTAATATAATGTGATAGCTGGAGATATATAAAATTGTATTGCCCTTTTAAAGCAGTGCTCTTATAAAGGATGTCAGATGTTTGTGCTCAATTCCCTTAGATTATTTGATGAAAAAAAGGAATTTCCTTTGTACATCAACCTTGTGTAAAGAATGAGTCAAATCTAGCTGGAGAGTCTTCTGAGCCACCCAGTGGGAGAATTAGAAAGGAGCCTCTTTCCAAATGTATCAATATTTTTATGTAGCCATTTAAAGGTCAGTTGTACATTATTTAATTATTGAGTGGGGCCCATTGATATTAAAACATTCACATTTTGAAAGGGCCCACTAATATTTAGTTCTTTACTGATACTAATGAAAAAGTTGCTAATGAGTGAATATGTGGGAGTTGTTTTGCACTAATACTACTGTTCTTCAGAAGATCTGTGCTAACAAGTGATAAAAGAGCCTACATCCAAGGTTCATACCCTAAGTGGTCCCAAACCTGCACAGCAGTTCTCATCAGTGTTGTCATATCATATATAATGGATGATGGGAGCTTTAGAACTCCATTTTCATTTTCTGCATAGTATAATGCAGATAATGCTCATATCCCACTGTGAAGCCATAGAAAACTTAACATTTTCTTGTTATTCTTGTTAAGCCATCTGTTAGTAGAATTACTTTAAAGAGTCACAAGAATAAAGAGTATTGTTGGGTGTAAAATATTTTTTAATCAGAACTAATTTTAACTTGAAAAGTAAATTTCAACTTCTTCACATTTACAGTAAATTTAGAGTTATACATTGAATACATCCAGCATATAAATTTCTAGTTTCCACACAAATAAGGATTAATATAATTTCTAAATACCTCATAGACTCATTATTCTTAGAAAAATTATATTTTCTGTGTAACTCTTATGTCAAAACTGATAATCCTGGAAGATAAATTCATTTAGCTTGATTGTCTTATATCCATAAAGGTAAAGCCATTCACTAAGTAGTTTCCACAAGGGATCAGTTTGAACATTTCAGTTACCTACTAGCAGAATTAAGTCATCTACAAATAACAGATTTTGACTTGCAGTAATAAGAACTTTACCTGTAACCCTGGATTCCTCTCCAGATAAGAGGTTCTTTAATAAAACTGCATAGATGCTCAATGGTCAAAATAAAAACAAAATACTAAGAGCCAAAAGACACCACTGCTATATCCACTGGATATTTTAGCTGGTTTAGATATGAATGCTTTCAACTTACCTATTGAATTAATAAATAAATATGTCTCTGAGATATATTGAGGATATCATGCATTTCAAACAAGTATGGTTGGCCTTATGTTTCTCGGGTACTTAACAAATGCTGAAAATATTCCTTATATACTATGGCCAGGATGGACAACTAGTGTCAAGACAAATGAAAGTCTATGATCCCAAATTGTTGCAAATAGTTTGTAATCAGTAATTAAATGAGACACTCATCTATAATTATATAATTAGTGGGGAGACTTGGTTCCTTTATGGGCTTCGTTATAGGCAAAAATCAATGAAAGATGCCATGATGCTGGAGGAATTCCAGTAGTATTATGTAGTAGTGATATGATTACAAGCCAGCTATAAAGCTATAAAGAATAAGAACATGAGATGGCATTTTCTAGTAAAGTAAAGATGGAAGATCATCTAACTCTGAATTCTTATTTGATTTCAAATTAATGTACCATTTTTTTTTCTTGTAGTTGTTTAGAGTCCAGTGCTTTGATTTCCTCTAAAGAAAAAGAGGGCAAAGATTTTAAAGCAGTGTTAAAAAGAGAATTAGTAGAAAGACTTAGAATTATCCATTTTTACATTATACATTATGAAAATGAGCTGGGAACAACTTCAAGCAATCAGCTATGGATAGAAGCTTATAAATGTTGGTCAGGTGTTTATCAGCAGGAACTATATGCAATTTAGCAAAGGTCTGACATTTCCTGGCTAGTCTACTATAAACTTGTAAGATCACTGCATAATACATTACCCTTAATAAGTCCAACTTTATTTCTGTGTTGATGTTTGTAGTATTGTAAATATCATCCTTTCACTATTTAAGAATCTGTTTAGATTTACCAATATTCTTTTTAAGAAAAATGATAATTTTATTTCCTTGCAGTTAATTTACAGAGTAGATAACTTAGTCAGTTACACCATTTACCACACTGGCCCAGGAAACAATATAGACATGCAAGAAGCATTTAAATAACTCACACTGTGTGCTTAGCAGACAAGATGTACTGTTATTATTATGAAACATGAACATTTCTTGTCTGATTGAAGCTATAACCTGCTTGAAATCTTGCAATTTTGTATAAAATGAAGACATCTGAAAGTTTGTTTGTGATGGTGGTAGAGCTTACAGAAGATGAAGTAAACATTAGGGTATCATGATCCATGTAGGGGCATGGTAACACCAAACTACTATGTATTTGAGATGTCACCAATATTCTGTCGGGTTAACAGTCTAAGGCTCAAGCTGTTCATTGCCCCAGATTTATCCTTCCCTTTCTCTGAGTCCACATCGACAAAAACATGATAATGATAATCCGGGTAGAAGCACTATACTCTAGAAAAAAATCTAAACAGTTAATATCCCCCAAAACGAATAGTTGCCCCTTGGCTTTTGTTCAGAAAGGAATTAAAATCACAGCTGTTCCCTTTAATCCCCACTCCTAGATGGTAATATATGGAGCAAAACATTATTATATATGCTTCATTTCTGAACACTGTCCCAGCAATAGGACCTCCCTGTAACTCAAGGGAATCCAAAACAGAAACATTCTGAATATCATTCGTATATAGAATTGAAGATTATAAAACAGAAATAAATTGAACTGGCAAAGAGGAGAATTAAAACTTTAATAAACAATAAAACAACACTAAATAGCACAGTGCAATAAAAGGAAGTAAAGGGATAAGCACGTTTGCACCTACTCAAGGTGCTTCATCAGATCTAATTAAAATGTTTTTTATTTTATTTATTTATTATTTTATTTTACATTTGTTGACCGGGATAGGCGGACTGGATTCATGTCCATTTTTCAGCGGAGGCTCAGGGAGAAAAACTCCAAGGTAAGCAGATACAATCAAACAATGAGAGCATATTACAAATATAGTACTGTCAAAAGAATTCATAATCAAACATGAATAAACAAGTTACACAGGTTATAGTTACTCCCTGGTGCAAGTCAGGGCTAAATTGAACAGTAATCTGAATAATAGATTATACATTCTCTTGATCAGAGTTAGCCAGACGTGTTGCAGTTACAAAGCCAGTTTTGTGACAGATGTTGTTTAAGTCTAGTTTTAAATTGGCCTAGGGATGAGAGCAAAGTAATATCAGCTGCAAGTGAGTTCCAGGCTCTGCCTACAGAGTTTGCAAATTGAAAATCACCGGCTGCATTGTTAGTTTTGATTGTCTGAATGAGTAGTCTGTTAGGGGATCGAAGCAGTCATGGGATGTTATAGGGGGTGATAAGATTTCTCAGTGCTGGAGTATTATCTGGATTATAAAGGATTTTATTAGCCATAATCAGTAGGCTATATTGGATTACACTGGGTAGTGCAAGCCACCCAAGCTGGTTAAGATTGATGCAGTGGTGGGTCCTAAAAGGCAGGCCAGTGGCAAACCTGGCAATGTGATTATAGCAGTTTGAGAGTTTGTTATGTACAGTCTTGTTTAGGTTAGAGAGTAGGGGAGATGCAAATAGAAGTGTAGAAAGTAGGTGAGAGCGAGCTATGGCAATTTTGGCTAGAGGGGTTAGGAAGGCTTTTATTCTGTAAAGTGACCCTAGTTTTTTATTGATGGTTTTGATCAATTGGTTTACTTGTAGGTCAAATTTTAGGTTATTATCAATAATGACACCTAATAGTTTTGTAGAGGGGTCAGGGGAGATTATAGTGCCATCATTTGCATTTATGGTAAAGGTGAAAGCAGCTGACCTTAGCATTGGTGAGAATAACAGCATTTTAGTTTTGTGGTATTTAGTATCAAACGACATTCAGAGAGCCAATTTTCTATAGTATTGAAGGTGGACTGGGTAGCAGACCATAAATCTGTAGGAGATGTGACTGAGCAAATCAGGGTGGAGTCGTCAGCATATTGGATACAGTTGACATTTGGGAAGGCAGTATACAGGTCATTAATGAAGATGGAAAACAGTAGGGGCCCTAGTAGGAAGCCTTGTGGTACTCCAAGGGTGTTAGGTAGTAGGTTAGAGAGCTTGTTCTGCCAAAGACCAGCCTGTTGTCTCCCACTGAGGTACGATTTAAACCATTGAAGGGCTATAGAATCCAGACAGAAAGTTTGAAGGGTGTGTATTAAACGTTGGTGGTCAATCATATTTAATGCCTTGTTAAGATCCAAGAAGAGGGCTGAGGATATGAGATTATTGTTATAGTTATTGTTTATGGTATTGGTAAAAGTTAGTAGGGCTGAAATAGTGCTGTGGTGTGAACAGAAGCCATGTTGGGTATCTGCCATGAGGTGATTCTGAAATAGGTGGTGCATGAGTTGTTTATGTATACATTTTTCCATAATCTTTGCAAGTGGAGAGAGTATAGCTATTGGTCTATAATTGGAAAATTCAGTGGAGGAGCCTCCTTTATATAGTGGGATTACATAGGATGTTTTCCAAATGGTGGGTATTTTAGCTTCTGCTATGGTACGATTAATTAGTATTGATACTGGGTAGGCAATAGCATCAGCTGATTTTTGAAGGTACTCGGCGGGAAGTTGATCAGCTGAGAAAGTGGTGGGTTTTAATTTTTTGATCAAGGTATGGGTAAGTGACATGGACACTGGTTGGAAGCTGAATGAGAGTAGGTTTAAAGGGATGGTACTTTCACGGCCAGGGGAGCTAGGAGGTAATTGGCTATCTAGGGCTTGGATTGTCACAGTAAAGAAATGGTTAAAACATAATACACAAAAGAATACATTCAACAACAACATAATCCATTTAGTTTCAAGACTCTGTACAAGTTCTTACATCACTGACCTGAACGAGCAGATATACAAATCATCATAACTGTGTATGATTTCTATTGATTTACGAAAAATATAGGCATGCCCCTTATTAAGTGTCTTAATGGCATGATTGCCGATATACACAAGTAACGGTCCTTTGCTGGATGAGTTCAAAAAGTCAAGTCACTGTAAACTTCAAGTTCGGACATTCAGGAAGAGTAATATGGCATGAGACTTTTGTAACCACCTTATTGTCACTGCTACTGTTACATACTGTCCTCAAAGAAATGCACTGCAGAAAAGCATCTGACCATTTCTAACAAAAAAAAAAAAATACGAGTAATAGTCTAGGACAATACGATCCAATCAGAATTTTTAATCACTTTTTTTTGTTTTACACATTTTACGAGTCCACCAAACCTTTTGTATGCCAAATAGTCATTATTAGACATTAAAGCCTTCTCCAGATTGGTTAATCCTGATATCATCCATGTAGTTCTTAAATCCTTTCCTTTCTGGGCATAAGATGCACAAAAACGCTGGAACATAGATGTGATGCAATATCTTTTATTGGACCAACATACATTTTGCAATTAATCAAGCTTTCAAGCTGGCATGAGCCTTTCGTCAGGAGGTATTAAGTTACTGATGTCAAATACAGGGCTTAAATATTCACTTGTGCCTGGAAAGGGAAGTACATCATTTATTTCCAATTGGCTAAAAGAAGTCTTGAAACATGCTAGGATAGAAAACATGCAGCTCATACTATACCTCAGAGACTGTGTGTGTGTGTGTGTGTGTGTGTGTGTGTGTGTGTGTGTGTGTGTGTGTGTGTGTGTGTGTGTGTGTGTGTGTGTGTGTGTGTGTGTGTATAAGAGAGAGACTGAAAGTGTAGAATAGGGTTGAAGTTGAGACATGGTATAAAATCAAAGTTTGGCATGTTACATTAGTAATAGTGTTCATTGAACAGAGATGATATTACTCAGAGAGACTACTCTGCCGTTTAACAAGACAATACATTTAAAAACAAGAGATGTTCAGGGAGATTAATTAATTTCAGAGAATCCAGAAAAGGAAAACAAAAAGAAGCTTTTAGTCTGTGTAAACAAGCAATGTTTGTGCGATAGAGATTTTGGTTAACAGAAAATATGAATTAGCTATAATGTATAGATCACATTCATGAGTCTCAGATTAGGGTTGCTGGTGCTTTTTTTTATGCCATGTTTATGACAAAGTAGAAATAACACAGATGCCTTTTTTTCTGTAAGCTGGATATTGATTGCAAATTAGTTTAATTATAAGGAAAGGGAGGAGTTCACTTTATTCTCATCTTCACATATTAGAAGCTGGGCCAGAACTTGTATTTCATAAATTCCAAGAAATAAGTATGAATGTAAGGAATGTGACAGTGATAACAAAATGACAGTCAAGGGCTTGATAAAATCAATGGTATATATTGGACACATTTGAAATTATCACCTTCACTTCATTTCTTTCTTTTAGAAAAAAGAACAACAAACTTAGATTGGGGAATTGCTTTATCCATGCTGTTTTTGTTCAAATATGTTAAATTCTTTAATATTTGTTTCTAGTGCATAAGAATGTTTAAGGGTCCATAAAACTTGTTTTATTTTTATTATTTTTTTAAACCAAACAGAGTGTTTGCGACTTGAAACAGTTGTTGCAATACATGTTTTAGACATTCTGGTTTGGGTGGCTTTTTCCTAGTGAAGTGTGTTGTATAGCTAATAATTAAATATAAGTTTTATTCTTTGAGCAGTGCATTTAATCAGAAATTCCCATTGTATGTAATTGAAAATAAATAGTAACAAAAGAAATAGCCCCAGCTATTCTTAATAGTGAAAAAAACAAAAAAACAAAACTAGAAATATAACTGATTCCAAAGTGCTAACGGCTAGCAAGTCTAACAGCACTAGAAGTGAAAAAATCTAGGGCAAGGGACAAAGAAGTAGGAATTAATGAAATAATGCACAGCAGAGAAAGGGACAGATGCAAATTACCTAATTAGTGATATACCAACTTATAGAATTCAAAGTGGATTTTGTCCCAGTTATCAAAGAATATTCTGAATTACAGATGAGAGTGGAAAAAATTTTCAGAATAAGCTAGAAATAAAATTTTAAAAAAGATACTTAAAGGCTCCAATCTGTCTGAAGTGCATGGTTCTAAGTGGCAGATGATATCATTTCTATGTCAGTGAGATCAAAACAAATGAATGTTGCATTCAATAATTTTTGTTGGATTTATTGCAGTGTTCACAGTTTAAATATAAAAGTAAAAGTGTCAGATATTCCATTACAAGATGTGACATGCATTACATTTGTCAAAAGGTTAATGAGGGATTAAAGTGGTCAACAGATCGAGGGGAAACAGCTCAAGGTCATCACATTTTATGCTGTAATGCTGAGGATTTAAAATTGCTTGGCTAGGCTCATTTTCTGCCATGTTTCATTTAGAAGCTAAGATGCCCTATGGGCTAGATATGTAAAAATGCTTCGAATGTATTTATTTATTTTGAGTTTATCAATGTTAATCAGCAGTGCAAGCAATAAGTAAAAGGCAAAATGCGACTGAATACTGAAAAGCAAAACTCAGTTCTGCATATACAACAAGAATTATAAAAAGTAAGGATCTTACTATTGAGATCAGAGATGCAATACCATATGCAGAACCATATGCATATTACATAAGTGTGAAGAAAGATATGAAAAATGCTGATTGTATTAAAAAGGCTGATAGGCAAAATCTTACCTGCTGACAAAATTATTCATTCATTTTTTTTCTATTCTTTGATTACTCAATGAATTTCATGGTGGTAGGAAAGCTAGAACATATCCCAACAGTCAGTGGGTACAAACTAATCTTGAATTGGAGACAAGCACATTTCATGATATGCATATGTAAGTGAGCAAACACACACACACACACACACACACACACACACACACACACACACACACACACACACACACACACACACACACACACACACACACACACACACACACACGCATGCATTTATTCACACAAGCACACGTGCATGCACATGCTTGCACACATGCAGATAGACAGACACACACACACACACACAAACACATTACTCATATCTAACAGAACATATTTCAGATATATAAGGAAAACAAATGATCTTGTGATGAAAAAAACTATGTGGACAAAGCAAGGGAATGTAGACTCTATACAAAAGGCACTGACTAAGAACCAAACTGGAAAACTAAACTCTCTGAAGCAACAGTAAACATCAGTGAAACTGAAACTGGTTAGCAGAATGGACATTGTCATGTGGTAAACATGCAGGCTATGCTTCATTTATAATAAAATGAATCATAATAGAATCAAGTATATTTTGTGATTGAAAGTACCACACACTAGATGCACACTTCTCAACTGTCCAGATTTTCAGAGAATGTCCAGATCTTTGCCTCAACATTTCGGTCTGTTCCTCATGAAATTTGTATTTTGGAGCAAAGCATTGAGGGTTGAAGTATTTATATGATGGCAGCCATTTGATTTTCAGACTTCACATCTTTCAAAAAATACATACTAATGCAAAAGCTGTTATTCTAGTAATGTTCTAACTTTACAGGAGCAATATTTAAAATCTCTATTTTTGAGCCTTTGACCCCCATTATTTCTGGTTTTGTCCAGATTTCTTGTGCTAAGAGGTTGAGTGGTATGACTAGGTGGATCCCAAAAAAATACTATAAAACAAACCAGTTTGTGCCTCCCATGTTGAGAACTTCCCTCCACATACCCGTATTTACATATACATTAACCTCCATGATTGTGCAACAAAATCCCTTTTATAGTGATCGGTAGAATCATACATAAAGTGATCCGGCTGTGCATCTTTAAAACTCGATTGCAACCAAAAATACAATAAAAGTAGACCCAATACTATCCACAGCAAAAAAAAAAATCTATCTATATCTATCTCTGTCTATATAGCTATATATATATATATATATATATATATATATATATATATATATATATATATATATGTATAAAAAACATAAAACTTCACCTGAGAATCTAAAAACACATAAAATAACATAAGAAATTCTCAAGATTTCAAAATAAAGCCACATAGATAAATGCAAACATACTAATAAACCATCTCAAGGCCCCCCTGTCAAAAAAAGAAATCATGAGAAAATAAATAAAACACACTTACAACAAAATGCTTCCTTATACCAACATGATATATGCAAAGAAATGAGAAATGAGCTTTTAATCACACAGTGTGTCATACTGATCTACAGTAGAATAGACTAAACATTATACCAATATTAGACAACCATATGGTACACTATATGCCAGCAACTGTGACTAATTGTATACAAATTATATTACTAGGAAGCACAATGCAATTCTAAATATCGAGTAGGACATTACATTACAGTACAAAAATAAATATGTAGGAGG
Organism: Protopterus annectens; assembly: GCF_019279795.1. Taxonomy (NCBI): domain Eukaryota; kingdom Metazoa; phylum Chordata; order Ceratodontiformes; family Protopteridae; genus Protopterus; species Protopterus annectens. The sequence goes on along the minus strand of NC_056736.1, from coordinate 785,264,477 downwards.
GTGTTATGAGGTATCAATTTTGCCAATATATTAATGTTAATATGTGCTGCTTAAACATGTATTTATCTGTTTGTTTGACTGGTTGGTTGCACTGGTCATCAAATCCTTTTCAACCATAACCCAGAGTTGAACACAAAAATATTAATAATTATGCAATCTAAAAAGATGCTAACAGAGAACACTGGCATAAAACAAAAACAGGAATAGAACACATTTAGTTAACAAAATCAACATAGATTAAAGAAACAAATGCAGCCAACGTATTTTACTTAAGTAAATCTGAGGGGAAAGTATAAAAATGCTACACTTTTATGTGTCTATAGTGATTCAGTTTGGATGAGATCAGCTATCATTTCTTTAACATTCATATTTGCAGATACCTGTTTGGAATTATTCTAGCATTTTCTTAAAAAAAAACATTTTTTTTTTCCTTTCTGACAATGCCAGGCAGGCTGTTCCACTTTCCTGATACAGTCCTTCAAAATGCTATGTCTTCTATTACCAGCTAAAATGTAGGCCACTTTGGCCATTGCAGCCTGATCGGTAAACCTCAGGGAATAGTGCTAGACTATAATACAAATATCATTTTTGCAAGTAGTGGGCAAAAATGTAGTTTAATCATGAAAGGTTTTAAAAGAAAAATAGCCCTTGCTAAGATAGGAAGCTTACATGACTTTTCAAGGAATAACCTATGATGTTCCCTAGAGTTACAGAGGCTCCTAAAGTGATGTACTGTGTTGACTGTTGCCTTGACTAATAAGGGCTAGAAATCTCAAAGCATATTCCAGTCTAAAATAAATGTGTTTATTAATGCCTTTCTCTTTTGTTCAGGTATTACATAACTAGTGAGTCTGTATCAATTATTTGAATGTTTTAAAATTCTACAATCAGCATGCAGCTTAAATATAGGACTGTGCTTCATAAAAAGCCTACATATCTCTAGATGAATGCTTCTACATGCGTCTGCATGTTTCTTAATAAACTGGCAATTAGTAAGTAATGGCTCCCAGTGAGTACCAAGCAATGTAATAGCAAACATGCTATAGGTTAGAGAAAATTTACTAGAAGAATGCTAAATTCAGACCTGGTTTCATTAAAAATGTGACCCTTTCAGGAGCAAGCAGCAGAGTGGTGGAGATTACCTCCTTCAAAAGTAGCAAGATGTGTAGGTAAAGGATGATTTGTAGCCAAGGCAGGGGAAGAAACTTATTTATGGCTGAAGTGAATAGGACAGGATCCAGCACTTATTTTGATGGATTTTAGCAATCAGTTTCTCTTTGAGTATGTTCTATCAAATATCTGGAATAGTTGACCTTTAAGTGCAATACTAAACAATTCATAAAGGTCATCATCAAAACCACTTCTCAGCAGACTTTCCAGAAATAGAGTGTGATCTCTACAAGAGTGAATAACCCACTGCAGTACAAGGCAGTGTCCCCTGTATGACAATTGTTTCAATAGCCCCTTATGAATCAACAACAATTTGCATCAGTAATCAGTACAACTGGTAACAATTTGAAATGTTGGGACCCACTAGAGTGAGTCCAGAAATATGGAGAGTGAATGGCTGGAAGAACTGCCTTACATATACTAAATCTGAGATGGCATTTATTAAAATGTTCCCTGTTCTCTGAGGTCTTGCAGTCTCAAAGTTGGTATATGTAAGTTCAGAGGGTATGGGGTACATGTTTAAAGGAGAAAAGTGATTTTCAAGAGTAACTCTTCTGTGTTCTTTTTTTTTTTGGCTCATTAGCACTTGGCATTTTGAATGCTGACATTTCAACAGGGAGCCAGTACAATTTTTGATGTTTAAGTGTAAGGGATATAAGAACCATGGCTGCCTGATATACTATCTGACTGAGTCTTTAAAGAAGAATTGCACCCACAGACTGAAAAACATGGTTATTTCATCACACATTGATGTTTCCTCCGTTTGAAAACCCCTTTAGGAGTCTATATACTTTTTTTAATTTTTAAATGTAATTCCAGAGCCTGCCCACAAGGGGTCCAGAATATTGATTTTTTTTTTAGTCTATCTCTAGGCAGTGCTTGGCTTTAAAATATTACATTATAGCCCCTAAGCTGCTGTCAATGCACTGACTTTACATGTGCTTTTATGTATACCCTGCTTTCTTTTGTTCAATCAGGTTTAATTATCGTTTCTTGCTTTGGACTGACTACTTAAATGACAGAGTAGGATAATCACACAGAACAGTATTTCAGTGTCTGTTACTTATTTTTCTTTTTAAAGTGACCAGTTCCCATTTTTTTGTTATGACTGAGTTGTAGTCCTTAAACTCGTCTCCCCTGCCCTTACAGTTCCCTTTTGTATCTGTCAAATACTTTTGACCTTTTGACCTATTCCTCATAACTTATCAGGTAATCAGTGGTGATTACTGTTATGTCAATAATGTGATAGTTTACACTTGCATTACTGTTGTTTAGAAACTGCATGTTGATTCAAAATGTCTTATTTTAAAAGCATCACAGTGTTATATCATTTTTTTATTTATTTTTGTGGAGCCTTGGAGACACAATTATTTATAATTTTGCTTTCTTGGCAATCCCCAAAAATGAAGTTGGAAGGTTTGCCAAACAATGTGTTACCAATTTTCAGGTACTAACGATTAAAATTTGAGGACAGAAAGATGCTATGGTGCAGCAAAAATAAGTTTCCCACTTAAGCAGTTGTATAGTACAAGGCAACAAAGGGTTGCCACCTTTTCAAATGGCCAAAGTGGGACTTTTTTGGTACAAACATCAGATTTTACAGGCCGACACATACCCACGTTCAGTACAAAGGTTAGAACTTAACTTTTTTGCCTAAATAAAAGCTTATTCTTGTAGCATTTTAGTTTCTTATTCTGTTTCTTATAACATTTAGGTATTTTAGATACAGAATAACTGTTTTATGCAACTATTACATAAAATATAGGAAATAATTTTGTCCTAAAATCTCAGGACATTTGCCATTTTTTAATTTTTTTGTCAGGACACAACTGCCCAAAGAGGGACTGTCCCTCACAAAGTGGGACAGGTGGTAACCCTAAGGCAACAGTACATGAACGTTGTCTCTTAAATTGAGCTATCAATCACAGCAGCAAACAGCTTAAATTACCTTTGTCACCTTGACAGATATGAAGTAGAGGTGTTTAGGGGGAGGGGAGATGAGTTCAATGAGTACAACTTAAGCATACCAAAAGAATGAAAAATTGGCCACTTTAGAAAGGAAAATTCATAGGCACTGAGAATACTGTTTTGTAAGATTATCCATGTTTGTCTATTAAATAGTCATTCAAAAGCAAGAAATGGTAATTAAACCTGCCTGACGAAAAGAAAGCAGGTTATATGTGAAAACACATGCAAAGTTAATGCATTGATTGGAGCTTAAGGGTTATGATGTAATATTTTAAAGCTACATACTGAACTGTGGGATACCTAGTGGTAGACTAAAAAATCAGGATGCCAGACCCCACGTGGGCAGACTGTGTAATTAACATTTAAAAATAGTTTTAAAAAAGTACATAGAGTCCAAAATTGGTGTTAAAATGCAGGAGACATCGAGACATGATGAAATAAACATACTCTTTCAGTCTGCGGATGCAATTAGTCTTTAAAGAGACTTATTGTTTAAGCAGTTACAGTGGCATAAGAGCGTGAACAAAACATGGCTTGATCTTATGGCATTTTGTTATTCGAAATTAGGCTAACACAAACTACGGATGAATAGTAGTCTATGATCTAGTGTTTTTTCTGTTTTTACTTTTTAATTTATATTTCATGCATGTAGTTTTTGTTTGTCTGTCATATCAGACAGTATAATACAGAGCAAAGAGTTCAGACCATATGTTTGCAGATTCACATAAGAACAGAAACTGACTCTGCATATGTGTGTGTGTGTGTGTGTGTGTGTGTGTCTGTCTGTGAGACAGAGATATTTGTATGTTGACCACATAACTTTAATTGTTGCCCCCCCCCCCCCAAGGGACTATCAACATTTGTCTTTTTTTATGCTGGAGATACAGGCTGCTGAACTGTGCACCCTGAAAATGTATTTTACACACTTACTGCACTGTACTAATACAGGTCACACTTCCTGCTACTTGGTAGATGTCTGCAGGTATACTCCCCCACCGCACACGCACACACACATGCACAGTGTATAGGTTCTCTCAGAGAAACACAGAGTGTAATTGTTTGTAGCAAAGACTATACATTCCAGATTGAATCAACAGATTGAGAGGTTTCTTCTTGGACAGAGGCTATGACCGCAATTGGTTATCAAAAATAGCAGAAATGGTTTAATAGCTCAGAACTATTTCTGCTAGACCTATCATGAGGAGATTCACTTCAAAAAATCCATTGGTTACTTTAGACACACCTATTGGAGCTCAACAAGGACTTCATTGGCTTCAAATGAGCATGTCCAGTTCCCATTTCTATGGATATGTACATGATTATAAACATTTTAACTGTAAATTGGAAAATAATCCTCGGAAATGTAGATTTGTCCAAGATACTAGGGAATTGTCCAATGTTCACATATAAGAGAGTCACTAATATTCAAAGCTTATTGGAAAAATATACATCAAGGAATAAAGATAGGGCCCACACAGTAGGCACTTTCAAATGCGGATATTGCAAACAGTGCTGTTTTATCAGCAACACTAGCAATGTTTTGTTACACGATTGTGATATGGTTTTTACTGCCAGGGACAGAGATGACTGTCAATGACAAGGGGTGGTATATCTTGCTATATGTGATTCTTGACCCATTCAGGTCTCTTAAAAGAAGGATATATGAACATGTATTAGTGATTAAAAATAAGGATGCAAATATTGCATTGGCTAAACAATGCAATGCAGTGTGCATCATTCAAAAAAGTTTACTTTTTCAATGATTTTTTTCAATGATTGATGGCATGTGTATTAGTGACTTTGGAGGGGACTATGAAATGCAGCTGGATTGCTACAAATATGCTTGGCAGATTAGATGCAAAGCAGATCAACAGTCAGGGTAAAATGACTCTATCAATATCAAACGTTTCTTACAAGCACAAAGATTATGATTTGGTTACTTGGGTTCGCTTTCCTCCATTTTTTTTTCCATCTGGTATTTTGTTGATTAACTTCCTGATTTATAAGGGGACAGTTTCATTGGCCTGATTTTTAAAAGCTATATTTTAATTGGTTGTTCTAACAAGTCATCTATTCCTATCAATTTAATTTAAATGGATTTCTATGTTACTAGTTAGATTCTAAATTAGTTCTATTGTGTGGTATTAAACAATGAATGCGCTTAATAATTAAATCATGTTTCCTGGAGTAAGTCTCGAGTTTGTGGTCTTGGTAGAACTAAGTTCTTGGTTTGCACTCAATGGTGGTTCTACACTGGCTTTGCCTTTTGTGTAGCATGTGTGTCTGTTTGAATGTATATTCAGAGGGAGTGGAAAGCAAACCTTGAATCTCAAGGGAGAAAGGTAACTTTAGAATTATACAATGTTGCAGACTGTTTTCCCAGCATGTCACTGGCACTGTGTGCACTTCTGAAATATTGCTTCAACAGAGAAAGGCAGGTATCAGCCACAGGTCATGTCATCTCTTTGCAAGGAGTGGCACAATGGGCACTTGTAAAGCATTACTGCGAGAGTGATGTGTGCAGAGAAGGAGTATGTTGTGTCCTCTGTGTGGCAGCAGTGGCACAGTTGGCACCTATGAAAGATTAATGCAAGAGTGAAGGTTGTACAAGAGCAGGCTGTGCCCTCTGTATATCAGCAGTGTTAAAGAAGACACTTGTGAAACATGTCTGCTGGAATGAATTATGTGCTGCAAGATCAGATTGTGTCATATGTCTGCTATGGCACAGTGAGCAATTATAAAGCATTACTACAAGAGTGAAGACTGATTAGATAGAAAACACTGTGTCTGCTGTATGGCAGTGTTGGTACTATGGACATTTGTGAACTTTAAAGTGCATTGCATTGATATGTTTACATTGTTTTGAAGCAGGTTGTATCTTGATGTGACCTAGTACTGCTGCCTGAATTTGAATGTTATCTTACTTTATAGGTCCTGCTGTACTGCTAACTGAATTTGAATGTTATTTTGCTGTATTGCTCCTCCTTTACTGCCTAGCTACTTTACTCTTATACTAATTACTCTCCTTAACAATAGCTCATTGTCTCTTCTCTGATACAAGGGTCCTACACGATTTATACACTACTAGTCTTACTGTCTTCAGCTTTTCCTTTTTCTGTCTTCTGCATCTTCATTGTGGACTCTGTAACACCCCTTTTGGCTTACTCAGCTGCTCATTCTCTCTTCACTAATACATACCCTTACTTCTGCAAACTTTAACTTTCTGAATGATCAAGTTTCCTTTTGTTTTCCCTCTTTCCAGGTTATAAGTCCATTCACTACACTTGCTCTTTTGGTCCACGCCTGACTGGAAAAGGCATTTTCCATAAGTGGCACCCACACGGTTTCTCCTTTACATGCTTCATACTCTGAATTAATGTATGTGTAATATTCTGTACTGATTCCATTAGCTGTACCAACCAGCAGTTAGCTACAGCACATCTCCATGAAGACCACTCCTCCTTCACATGTAGTGAAGTGTCTCTCCCATGCATCTTTTACTCCTACATATATGTGCCCTGTTAAGTGTAATTATATTGTGCTGTCCTCCTAACTACTCCTAGCCCTTCCACCCAATAGCAGCATTATCCACAGGTATAAATTGTCTCTGCTACTGCTCTTTACCTCACACTGTCATCTGTATTACCCCCCCCTTTAGCATTTCTTTGTCTTGCTTAGGATTAACAAACAGATATACAAACTAAAATCTTGTAATACAGTTCAGTCCTGTCCAGGTCTAATCCACTTTGTTTGCCCTTGCTACACTCAGGCTCATTCCACTGCCCTACCCTACCCTCAATTCCTACCCACCCCCCACTACTCCTACATTTATTTTATCCAAACCATGCCTACCCATCCAAATCATCCAGTCACTATTTACAATACTTAATAATCCATAGCCATCCATCTACTTACCTCCTTTCCAAGTAGACAACAGAATACTCTTTTTCTCCAGCAGTTGGGGTGGTGGATTAGCAATAATCTACAAAAATACACTCAAACTACAACACATAGAACCAAACACTCCAGAACTCAGTAAGGCCAAGATATTATTTACCCGCCTCAAACTTATTCCCAAAAAAACTATAACTCTTATAGCAATCTACATCCCACCTGGTAACAACCTTTCCCTAATTGAAGATTTTCTTTACTGGTCGTCCTTAATGTTTAACCAGTAAACCATAATAATAGGAGAATTCAACAGCGACTGGCTTACCTGTACTTCTGGTATCCCCATAAACTTCACCAATCTGTATGTATTCACCCAGCTAACACAATCCCCAACAAGAATAGATAAAAACAGTAATCGACACTCAATTATAGACTGGATAATATCCAACAAACCCTCACTGACTCATCAGTCAGGCTGCCTATATGATAACCTCAGTGACTTCCTACCTACCTACTTACTTAGGCATCATCTACAGAACTGACTAACTATAGGCCTATAGCACTACCATCCCCACTATCAAAAATTCTAGAAAGATGCATACACTTACAACTCATAAACTACCTACTATGCAGCAATCTACTAACCCCTACCCAGCACAACTTCCGATCCAATCATAGTACCACCACTGCTGTCATACGTTTCACTAACACACTCAACCAATTCAAAAGTAATGAACTACTATTATGTTCTGCCTTTCTAGACATGTCCAAGGCATTCATCACTGTATCACATCAAAAGCTCCTCAATGAACTCTCAGCCTTAAAAGTAAGCCAAACTGCCCTGCCATGGTTTTACAGCCACCTATCTGACCAACAACAAGCTTGCAGATGGCAATGTGATGTCTCCACCCTCCTTCCTGTCGCAGTAGGTGTCCCAAAAGATTCAGTCCTATGTCCATTCCTCTTCACTATCTTCACTTGTAAACCTCACACTGCTACTCACCATGCCAAGATCGTACAGTATGCAGATGACTCCACCCTCATCTGTGTGGCAGCTTCCCTTCCACAACTCCATGAAATAACCCAGTAATCCTTCTCATCTGTAGAATCATCTCACTCTGTCTGCAAACTAATTCTCAACCCTAATAAAACTAAATGTATGCTCTTTTCAAACAGAAAAACACCTAACTGCCTATCTTCATTTACCATGTATTCATCAAGCAAAACCAAGATTGATGCTGTACCTCGTACAAAACTGCCCAAAGTCACCATCGACAATAACATGAAATTTGATAAACACTTATCTCTAATAATTAAAAAGACTCATATCAGTGTAGTTGCTCTATATATGACCAAGCCATACCTCTCTAGCACCACTAGACAGTCTATTGCAAGAACCCAAATACTATCTACCCTTCTGTATGCCTCTCCCATCTTCAGTCTTAGAAAAGCAGACCTAACCAAACTGGAAACCTGTTACAAGATTGCCAAATTCACCACCATCTCTCCATTCAGATCCCACCACTGTGTCACACTTCATCTACTAAACTAGTTAGAACTTCCCAATCTCTTAACCCTCACCCAACTTACAACTGCCCATAACACAATTTACTAATCCAATAAATGCCCAGCACTGCAAAAACTACTACAACCCTTCAGCAATAATAGATCTCTGAGATCTTCAGATAAATTTCTACTACAAGTTACAAAATCTAATAACACTTTTGGAGACTCAATTTAATCATACCTCAAGGGCTTGGAACCCATCCCCCAACATATCTTAACCACCACAAACCCCTCTAAGTTCAAACAACTTCTCAAATCCCACTTTACTGACACTTGGCTCTGTACTTGCTCATCCCCTGCCCGATGACTATCTCACATCAATAGCTGGCTCATATCACCGCCTCTCTCACTTCTCTAATTAACAATCTCAGTGATCCACTCTCATCTTCTCTTATCTAATACTCCTGTCCACTCCTATCTAGCCTCACCACTCTACCTATCTCCTTCAATTCCTCCTCTCTAACTTCGACAGTTTATCCATTACCCATTGTATGCATGACCATATTAAATTTCACATGTATAGGTATACTAGCTACTTTGATGCATGCATACCCATATTACATTTTATATGTACAGGTATACTAACTACTTTGATGTATATTGCAATTTTTTCTAACTCTCAACTAATGTACCATATAAATAAGGTATGCTTTTACTAAGCTGTAAATAATGTGTGCTATTAACTTGTATTTCAAGCTCTTCTCCCCAGGCCTCCTCTGAAAATGGACTATATGTGTAGTCAGACCATCCCAGAAAACAAATGTCAAAATAAATAAAATAAAGTTAATTTCCAGTGTTTTCTCATCTTTTGGAACATGGCATGTGGTGCAAAAATTGCCAAACAGCACCATTATGGAGCATTTTCTTGCTGTATTTTAAGAAGAAAAAAATAAAAATACAATTTCCACACACTGACATCAATGAGGATAATCAGTAAACTTTAATCTTAGTCAAATCAGTGTAGGAAAAATGTGCATTGTGTCTATAGACTTTAATATGTGCACCAATGTGCATGCACAAAGGTGTCTTAGTAAAATCTACGGGCACAACACACATTACACAAAAGTAATATCACAGTAGTTAATGTTACATTTATTTCAACCATAGTGTAATAAAAACTGCACAAGTGCTTTTTTTATTAAAGACACTACCCAAATGCATAACTATAGATAAGTCTAAAAATGTATCGAGGCACTTGACTCATCAAATATTGCAATGTATATCCTAGTGTCAGAAAAAATCCCTTTAAGAGTGAAACATGCACAGCAATGCCATGCCTTCTCCTCTCCAGTTGCCACTTGTAAACACTTCTGTAAAAGTGAGGGGTGCAAACATGGTTACTCTTTGTCACTGACTGCTGTGGGAACCTATGAAACATTACTACAAGAGTGAAAGGGGCACAAAAACAGGCTGTCCTCTGTATGCTAACAGTGGTACTGTAGGCACTTGTGAAACATTACTGCAAGAGTTAATGATGCGCAGCAGAAGCAGATAGTGAGCTCTGCATGTCAATGGCACTGTGGTCACTGTTGAAGTCAGTGAAAGAGTGAAAGGTATACAAAATTATAGCATCAAAAGAAAAACAAGGCTATTAGACAAGAGGCTATATGTGCCTTGAGATTAACCACAATTGATCTTCCGTCCTTTTCAAGGTAGACAAGGCCAGTAGGCCTTGGAGTATATTTTGGGTACCCATATATTTGGCTAAGCTATGTTTGAAGACAGACAGGGAGTTGCTCCGTTTGATGTGCCAGCAGAGTCTTTTCCATTGCAAGAGAAGGTTCTGGGTAATGAGCCAATCTCTTCATTTAGTTTTATTTATTCCCTGATGAAGATTCACATTTCATGTTCCAGTGTTGTCTGTACTGATTGTTTCATTAAGAAAAGTGAAGTCTCAGGTACTGGGATCCCTGAGAGCATTTAAAGCAATGCACAGGTCTCCCCTCAAGAGTCTGTATGACACTTAGTACAGGGAGAGTAATTCCATCCTTTCCTGTTAGCTTATGCTCTTGAGGCTATAGATTCATTTTGTTAGAAGCCTCTTTGGCTTCTAAGTTTTTTTATACATCTTGTGAGAAACCTACCAAAAGGTGCACTGTATTATATAATGGGTCTAACCAGGGCAGAGTGTAGGGGAACAATAACTTCCCTGCTACTGAAAGAGATCCCCTTGGTAATCACTTGTGATATATAGAAGGACCTCCTGACTTAGGTTGCTACATAGTGATGAAATGACAGAGAGACATCTACCCAAGCCTCTAGTGACAGACTCATTAGAGTCTGGGTGTTACTGATGCAGTAGGTGTTATCAATTTGTTGTTTTCTAAAAGAGATGATACTGCATTTCTGATCATGTAATTTAAGCCCTTTCTTAGTGCAACATGTGAAAATACATGATAGTTCATCTTGAAAACAATTTGTATCATTTGTTAATTAACAACTATACCTAGCTTGTAATCTTCTGCAGACTTTGCTAGCCAAAGATCCTTGTTGTGAGTGTTAAGATAAGAAAAAATAAATGCCAAAAAAGGAGGGGGTCCAATATAATCCCAATAGGGAATGACACTGTTTACCATTTCCTTAACTAAAGACGTATCACCGACCCTGACAACATGATTTCTGTCCTTCAGACAGTTTGCAATATGTCTTACCACGTAATGTATATGCTTAAGGTATTAGCTTGTTTATAGTCCCATTATGTGGTATGTATCAGAAGCTTTTGCTAGATACAGGTTGGCAGCCTGAACAGTGTGACGATTTTCCATGTTCTGGTTAACTTTTTCAAAGAGGTTCACAATATAGAGGAGGCATGTCCTGTCCTTAAGAAATCCAAATCATTGCAGGTCAAGCCTAATTTAATTGCTAGTGTCCTGTCTAACCAATAAATGTAATAAACTAAGCTCAATACTCTATGCTAGCAACCTTGAGCTTCTATGCTGACAATCTTGAGCTTGAATCACTCCAAATGCATTCAAAACTGCAAATCAGTATCCACAAAGTTTATTATGGATTTACAAAAATTCATTCACAATAAGTGCAGATAAAATTAAAATAATTCTCTTCAGAACTGTCCACAGAACAGAAAATTCCTCACTTATTAACTTTAACTGCCCCACAGAAAAAAAATTCAGTAACTGAGCCTTAGGAAATCACATTTTCTCAGTTTTACATTTCAGGTGTCTAATGTTCTGCTTGGATCCCCCTTCTTTTTCCTTCATATATTGCAAAACTAGTCAGAAAGATTGGGTCTAATATCTGTCATCCACACACTTTAAAATCTCACTGTGCAATAGCCAAAATCATTTTATTTTTTTTATTTGCAAGTTTGATTGTGAACATCTTTTAACTCACTTTTGAGGTCAGTTTAACAGATGATCAGCTGATCGCTGTTTTTTTTTTTTTTTTGCTACTGCAGACTGTACCACGAGCCTTTAGCAAATGTAGTCTAGTTATGATCCAGCTCTGTGGCATAGGAAGATAAAGTACTGCCTGCACTCTATATGATGTGTATGATTAGAGGCATGAGCACTGGGGGGAATAGATGAGGTAGAATGGGAGTGAGCAGCTATCCTTTGGGTAGAGAGGCCACTTTAATCACTTTAATCACAGTATTTGCAGTTGCTCTGGCATGAAGAAACTAGTGAGTTCAGTGCTGTAAACAGACCCTGGGATTCAGCAATCTCTGTATGGCATGCAGGAATAGTGCAAGAGCTGCTGGAGGCAATATGGCCGCCGAGAGTTCCAGGAACAAGCTCCTGGCACGTGCACATGAGCTCCTGCACTATTCCTGAATGGACACAGCTCCTGTATGCTAATTACCCCATTTGCAGTTGAAAACCATGCAAATGAGGTGAATTACCGATCCAGGAAACAGGCAGCCATCCGTGCAGGAGTAGTGTAACCTGCAGAAATATACTCTGCTAGTAACCGAGTACATTTCTGCAAACTACAAAACGGAGCCATGACAGCCCCAAATAAAGGGTGTATATAATGTGGAAGGCATGCCAATGGCCAAATATATGGCCACTGGCATGGAAAGTAGGTTCAAAATAACAAAAAATAACTTTTGTTTTTTGGTCGATTTCGGCCGTTTAAGCTTAGGGTAGTGAAGCAAAAATAGGATCGTCCCGAAAATAAAAATAAAACCTTGAAAAAAGCTTTTTCGGCAAAATCACAATGTTACCATTATAGTCAATGGCATGCAGAAGACAACAAGGCCACTGAATAATGATTGCTAAGGGGAAAGGCTCAGTGTTTGACTCGAAACTAGGCATTAGCAGTCAGTTCTATGCAAATGAGGGGAATGATACTGAACCACAGATTTTCCCTCATTACTAGCCAGCACTCAACCATGTAGGTGCAGGTGCAGGAAAACCATGGTCCAAACCCAAGAGTTAGTTGACATCATTGAGGGGTGTGTCAGGCATACTGTAAGCTTAATTGAGCTCTGAGGTTCGGGTTTGCCCTAAGCTTAGCAGAGCTAAGGAAGGGGGTGTGTGTGGAACTGCCTAGCAGTGATAACATTGCCTAAATGGGTGTGCGTGCCACGCACCGGATTTTAAACAAAAAAATAAAATTAAACTAGGAGATAGCAGCTCCGTTCACATCTGAGCACTGTGTTTGCATGGCGTGCCTTGGGGCTTAAAAAGAAAGGCAATGGGAAAGGAAAGAAGCAGTAGGAAGGTAATCAAGCAGAACTAGCATAGCTGGGAGGTGAAATGTGTTAGAATCAGCCAATTACACAGGCAGCAGCCAAGCCCAGCCCAGCACACTACTATAAACTATGCACACACCTTTCCCTCCATTTTTTTCCCACAAACTTTACACCACTGGTGTACACAAATGGGGAAATTTTACCTAACAAAAGCAACAAAATGATAGGGGCTGCTTTCACTCTCATAAATTCTTATGAGGAAGAGGCTGAGGGTGGTGAGTATGAGAATGCTGATGACCAACCCACAGTGAAGAGAAGGAGAAGAGTGTTCAGACCCAGGGTAACCTACCAGGGGCTACATGAGCTGGAGATAGTGGAGCACTATAGGGTGGACAGGGACCTCCTACAGCAAATTATTGAGCTGTGCCGGCCACGCCTCACACACAGAACCAAAAGTGGGGAACCCATCCCAGTGGATACCAAGGTATGTGTAGGGTTAAGAATACTAGCCACAGGTACCTTCCAAAGACCAACTGGGGATATTATGGAGATCTCACATGCTTCAGAATCCAGGGTACTCCACCAGTTCCTGGATGCCATGTCAGCACATGCCAGTGAGCACATATATTTCCTCAACACCCGTGAGGCGTTGACCAGTAATATGTGTCTCTTCCACCAAATAGAATACCCTGAGCTAGTGGTTGCTGTAGACTGCACACACATACACATCAGTGCACCACCCATTGAGCAGGGTAGAGTCTACATAAACTGCAAGGGCTTCCCCTCCATCAACTGAGAGGTTGTGTGCAATGCCCAGGGCATTATAATGAATGTGTGTGCTGGCAGCCCTGGAAGCTATCATGACTCCCACATCTGGCATATGACACAGCTGTACCAGAAATTTGCCAATGGGGACATCCCATATGGCCACCTAGTGGGGGATGCTGGTTACGCACTGGAGCCGTGCCTGATGACACTCATCAGAAATGCACACACACCTGAACAAGAACTCCGTAATGAAGCGCACGCACAGACCAGAATCATAATAAAGTGTGTGTTTGGGATGCTCAAGTCATGGTTCTGGTGCCTGGACATATTTGGTGGAGCCTTGCAGTACTCACCAGCTACATGTACCCAAATTGCATTGTATGTGCCATACTACACAATATAATCCTGCAGAAACAGCTGCAGCAGGAACAGAATGGGGCAGGGTCACACAGCCCCCACCATTGCCAAGGCCAGCACAGGCACAGAGTGACTCAGAAGAGGAACAACCTGAGCCTGCCCATGTAGGCAGAAGGAGGTGTGCCCAGTATGCCCAGGCCCTGGCAAGAGGCAAGGCATAGCACATACACTGACATGATAGGAACCCAGGGAATGACACATCTCTCTGACATGCACATACAGTAAAAGGGATGCCAAACATGACACTACCTGTGCTTAACCATGTATAGGGAGTGTACTATGTGCATTTGACATAGTCAGCCCATCAACATCATCCTCAATACTGGCACAGCCAGAAGGTAAGTCACTCTCACTATCAATTGCTGAATGTAGTAGTATGTTCTGCTACCTGTTTCTATGTTATGGATGTGAGCATGTTAGGGAATCGGGTGGCTGAATGGGATGGCAGCAGATAGTAGGCACCTATATTGTCAGCATGAACCCCTTTACAAATACTGGTGTCAACATAGTAGGCAGTACTAGACAAGGTGACAAAACCCACTGCAGAACATGTGGTTGGCCAAATGTGTGTCCATAGGACACACACATGCATGTAAGTGAGGCTCACATACCCAACAACTGTCTCAGTCAGCAAGTCAGGTGTAGACAAACACAGAGAAAGGCTGTGCTAAGGCCTCTGATTGATGGCTATGGAGAACAACCCCCCCTCCAGACCTACACAGGCAGACTACAACAGGTCAGGCAGTGGGATGTTAGTTCTGAAGGGTAAGAAGTCTGAAACTGAAATGTAGGTCAATAAAACTTAAGAACAGTAGTACACTGATATGCCTCTAGTCTGCATGGTAGGTCAGAATACAGAATGAAATGGAAGCCAACAGAGTACTTGAAATACCAGTACAGTCATAGCAAATGTTTACAGTTGCCAGGTGTGCCCCCCCCACACACACACACACAATCCTATGTAGAAATGTAGTAGCATGTATGTGTAGGTATAATAACAGTGGAGCTCAGATTACTTGAGCTGGCCAAAGTAGCAGGATAGATTGTTGCATGTGTACAATATGCAGGGATCTGTGTGTTAGTTTGTTGTGTGTTGTATATTGTGTGAAAGTGGTCAGCTTGCAGGCATGGAGGGTTGGGTCCCGGTGACCAATGGCCAGTACTGTTGATGACGGGGCCAAGTTCTCACAACTGCAGTGCCAAACACAATACATCCCAGCAAGACACAATCCAGCAGTAATCCATATTAGTTGTTTGGATGTAATATCTGTCACCATCTGAAAGATGGACATGGCATGAATGTGGCCCCAGACATACAAACAGTACACAGGTGGAAGTACCCCAGACAGAAAGTGTATAAAATGTTACTGTCAAATGGACACACCTTTGGAATTACAAAGGTTAGCAGCACATTAGTTGGCTGTGTAGTATGGAATACTGATGTAGTCTGGCCAAACACTGGCAGACCACAAAAGACACAGGTATGAAGTACTGAGAAAATGCTGATGTCTCTGCACAAGCCAGCATAAGTGGAATGCCCCACGTACATCTGTCAGTCAGCTGCAAGTAGCTTCCATAGCACACATGCACCCAGCTCATTCCACCATCAGCCACAGGTATCTCACAGGTCATATTCCTGCTGTTGGGAATGAGTACACTATGACCCCCACCTCTGTATGGGAATAGCCACAGAATGCAGCATGCTGAAGAGGTGTCCCATACAGGTGTGTCCCTAGTTGTAAGCAGCACCCTGCCAGGATCCACACCAATGGATCAACAAGGACAGAAACTATTGACATTAACACCTTGCACCCCTACCCTGTCACCCCAGGGGAATACAGTGGCTTGCAGCCTGGGACTGTATGAGTGACACAATGCACCAGCCTGCTACAGATAGTCTGCATCACTACCACATGCCCTACAGTCCTCTGTCAAAGGCCTGTGTCTCACCCATACTGCCAATGTATGTTATCTCATGGACTCTCAAATAACAACATAACACAGTCCACAGAACACAAGTTCAAGGCCATGTCGACAAATCCCAGTAGCATGTCCACCATGTCCTACTGCATGAACTGTGGACCAACTCGTAAATACTGCTGGGATGATGTGATAACTATAGGGTACTTATCAGATATCATTTGCAAAATGTTTGGAAGAGGCTAGAATAACAGAGGGGAGATAGAAGCATGGATGCCATGGAGTGTGTGAAGTCTGAAACTCAGATGTGTGCACATACTATCCCTGTCTGCAAACACAGGAATGGGTGGCTACAAACTTGCTCATAAACCACAATGCAAAGCTGTAATGACCATAAATATGAGCCCTGCTTCTAGGTAACCTGCTTGAATCTGTACAGCTGTGAGGTATGGCCACAGCAGGATATGGCCATACCGCCACGTCGATAGATGTACAAACATGGGATCCTCAGCCACCACAGTACCAAGGTGCTGAACCATTTACACAGACCCATCAGCAAGTGTCTACAGCTCCCCCTCCAGAGTGGCATGATTGTGCAAGGATATGTAGGTTGCAGACCACAATACTGGACAAAGCTTCATTCATCTTGTGTTTCCCAGGAAATTACTGCAAACAAATATGTATACCTGTCAGTAGTTGATGACATAAGACATCACAATGCAAAACAGTACATATGTCTGATATCTCTGTTAACACCAAAACCATGTAGCAGAAGCAACACAGACACAATTAGTTACAGTATCCCACTATCTTTTGTCCATTGCAATCCCATATTGTCAACCAATCTAAAGATATCCTGAAGAAATAGGTTACTAGCTGTAGGTGTAGAACACAAATGCCTGCACTGGAGTATAACCTACCTGGAATGGATTCACACATTCAATACAGAAGGTCATACTGGGCATGCTCCCACACTTAGAGAAAAGAAGCCCATGTCTGACAGCAAAATACTGAAAGGTCATACTGGGCATCTTCCCACACTTACAGAAATGAAGCCCATGTCGGGCAACAACAGTGGACTGTACATATCTGTCAGTTGCAGATGTTAGTGCACACACACCACATTGCACACCAGTCATGTTTTGCACACACATCAGATAGGAATACACGCATAAATCCAAGGACAACACTTTAAAATAGGCCAAACATACACATACACAGATGTGTGGAAGAGAGTGACAGGCAGTGACAAACCGCTTCCCATCATGAGACCTGTCCCACCCAGCACACATCCAACTGGCCAATATCACATAATGTGCAAATGTCTATCACTGTAGACATTTGCTTCTGGTAGCCCTCAGCACTATAGTGTCTGTGGTGCTTGTGATAACTGTGTAACATGACTGTACAAGTCATTATTTATCTAGCAATGTATACATGCTCCTGTCAAATGTAAACCTGTGTGTGACTGAGTGTTGTGTGTGTGCTTCCAGATGAATGGTTTCTGACCCATTCACACACACTGCACTCCCCATTGCCCTACTTTGGCAAACCTGCTGATGTCATTCACCTTGAAATACACCTTTAGAGAAGGGCTAGCCCTATAAGCTTTGTGGTGTGTGGTATACCTGTGTAATGCTATTGTGTAATGTATTAGTTAAGTAGGAGTTCTAATCGAAGACTTGACAACTGTGAGATTCTGTGTGTCTGTGTGTTAAGAGATCAATGCTTTTGAGGCCAGTTACAGTCACTACACTGTCCATTGCCCTACTTTGGCAAGCCTGCTGATGCCATTCACCTTGTAATACACCTTTGGGGAAGAGCTAGCCCTACAAGCTCTGTGGCGCATGATATAACTATGTAATGCTATAGTGTGATGTACGAGTTAGGTAGGAGTTCTAATTCCAGACATGGCAACTGAGAGAATTTATGTGTGTGTGTGTGTGTGTGTGTGTGTGTGTGTGTGTGTGTGTGTGTGTGTGTGTGTGTGTGTGTGTGTAGGGATCAATGCTTTTGAGGCCAGTCACAGTCACTACACTGTCCTTTGCCCTACTTTGGCAAGCCTGCTGATGTAATTAACCTTGAAATACACCTTTGGGGAAAGACTAGCCCTATAAGCTCTGTGGCGCATGTGATAAATGCAGTACACTGTAGCAGCAATATATAGCTAGATATGGGTTTGAATCTCAGTACTGTCAAGTGTGTGTGTGTGTGTGTGTGTGTGTGTGTGTGTGTGTGTGTGTGTGTGTGTGTGTGTGTGTTTGTCATCAGTATCCTGTGTGGAAGTAGCTGTGATTGTGTGATAACAGGACTCATTGTGGTGCGGGTTTTGCAAATTTCTTATATTGAGGAACCTACTATATGTCACAATATCCACTTTACAAGGACAACAGATGTCAAACAGCAGGCAGGCTGGTGTAGACAATCCAAAGCCCTAATTTGACATTATGGATTGGGGAACAATATAGGCAACCCTTGTATTACCCAGAAAACACTCTCCACCCATGTGTTATACATAAACACACTTGGCTAGACAACAACCACTATGATGGCAGTTCTCTACATATTGCCCACAGATAGTAACCACTGTGTGATTGCAGTGGACTACAGAGGACATGGCACCCTCTTCCATCCCTGCTATAGGCAAATAATTGCTTACAGTGGTCCTTTGCTATGTTCCCCACTGGACACCTGCAACAACTGTAGAGTCAGCAAATGTAACCCACAAAGGAAATACCATGCCTTATTCACATACCCTGTATGGACAGATGCCACTAACACCAGTGAATACCTGTACCATGCTGTCAATATAGGTGCAGGAGCAACCTTAGTTCCATAGCCAGTTCTCACCACATGAGGTCAGGAATGCCACATCAGATGATAACAATCTGCCCACACAACATGCCCCAGACACCCCAGGTACACTTCCACATGTCACAGAACATGCATGTGGGACATGTGCACAACCCAGACACCAACCATGTTGCAGAATATGGAACACATATGTGGCAAGCATTGTACAGCACTGGCCACCCACAATAGTAACCCAGATGATTGGATGGTGAATACAATACCCACCTGTGTGGGCCAATCCAGGGACTACACCCCTGAGCCACACTGGAAACCATTGTCATGTGGCCTGATGCAAAGGTATACCCTTTGCCTATCCTTGTACAGCCTTCTGGCACAGTCAACTACTACACACCTGTGATGCAATGAACCCAGGCATGTCAGTACTGGCAAATCTGTGTCTACCTCTGTGGTGCATGTAATACCTGCATAATACTGCAGTGCAGCAAACTAGTTAGTTAGGAATTCTAATCCTGACCCTGCCAACTGTGATAATGTGTTTGAGTCCCTGAGCAAGTGTGGTTGTGTCTTCCTTGACACCTGCTTTTGTGGACAGGCACATGTACTACACTTACCTTATCCCTCCTTTATCACTATTGCTGATGTCATTCACCTTCAAATTTATCTTTGGACAGCTCTCCAGCATGTAAGCTCTGTGGTGCATGCAATAACTGCATAAAAATGTAATAGCAATATATAGTCAGGCAGGGGTTTGAAACCCCATACTGATACGTGTGTGACACAAACATACTTAGCTCTTACTCTCCTACCCACTTCCTTTCTTACTTTGTCTTTGTCTGTTGCTCTCACTCCCTCTCTGGTGGATGTGGAAAAGTACAATAGCTTTGCTGCAGCTTGTGTTTTGTAAGTGATGCTCATGATTAGCTGATGGCATGTGCACAAATTGCAGTCCCCCACTAGCTGATTGCATGTGGAACAGCTGTGGTATCATTCCCATAGCCAACTGCATGGAAACACACTCCTATAACTAGGAACATCATGTGGGTGTTGGCCCTTTTCATTCACTGTGAGCAGGACTTCATGTCGGTGATTGGCAAACAGCATCCCAAAGGGTAGTGGGATATACCTCTTACAACATACACTGTGGAGACAGGCCAGCAGGAGGGGGATGTTCCAGACATGAGGTCAGAATGTAAGTCTTGCTCTTCTACATTTGAAGTAATGTTGCTTTAACAGGGTTTGTGTGGATATGGCTGGTCTACATGATTTAATATCTGCTATGACAGTGTTATGTGTTTGAGGAAACCTTCATCTGTAGGGCTATCTGCAAACTGGCCAATATGTGGAATCTTGCATGTGTTATGTTGCTCACACATGTCCTATCTTTAGAAATGCAGTAGCATACTCTGAGAATTGCAGTCAGTAAATGGAACAACCATGTGAGTTACTGACTTCATATCCCTCAGAAGACATATATCACAACAAACCCTGTTACACCAGTAAATGTATGAGTTTATCACAGCAACATGTCAATTTTGGCCCTGTGTTTGTGCCTCCAGCCACAACTCTGTCAACCTTTGTACATATGTCATGCAGTAAGAGATGCATATGTTCAGTACATCATTATTTACTGACATCATACCTGATAACAAGCCAGTGAGATATCAGACTTCTAGACATGTTATATATAGTAGGGTTTATATTTGAGGACAAAACCTGGACGTTCTGTTGTAGTGTGTACAGTAGTGAGGTCTGTTTACTTATGATGATTGTCGACAGAGTGTGTATTGTGAATATGTACCTTGGCCTGTGTACAGACTGTGGTAGATGTCATTGTTCTTGGTCATATCTGAGGTTGCATGCTGCTCCAGTGTATGGTACCCTATCGGCGTACATGTTTGTAGGGCCAAACCGACACATGTCCCATACCACAGTCAGGCATTGGAATACACTGTATATGGCCAGGTATATGTAGGGTTAGTGTGTGAGTGGCACATATGAGGATGGTGTTAATCACACAGTCCATATACTGTAATATTAAGCATGCTTACCATAGGTGACTGTGGCTGTGTTCAGATTGGTTGTGGGTATGCGCTTTCACACAGGTGTCTGTTACTCCATGCTGTTACATGCCTGTAGAGCCTGCTATATTTGCAGGTACATGTGTATTTCCCCATAATAAATGTAGGCCTGTGTTGTGGTAGTCTGCCTGTAGTTTGCACAGTGCTTTGTGACATACCTAGCAGCTCAGTGTACTTACCCAGTGTGATGCTATTTTCAGATATTTGTTAGATGTACTGTTGCTGGGCCACCATAACTGTTGTATATTTCTGACAAAGCAGTGAGATGCTGTACAGATGTATGTCACTAACTAGTGGGTAGTATGTGGGCTTGTGACCTCTGCTCCTTTGGTTATTATGTGTCAGGACAGACAGGAGTGTGTGAATGCATAAACTGTGTGAGCTTATCTATTCCAGTATTTTCATGATATCCCCATTTACATGACTGTAAACATCCACTTTGTCAGCCTTTGTCTACACGTCTTGCACTAAGGGGTTCTGTGTATACCTCTGGAATGACCAGAGTGTGTCAGACTGTCCACATTTATTGGTCATATCTCTGCTGTATTCCACAGGATCATTACTGTGATTTCTGTGGTACTTCACTATGATGATCTTATGATGTCTGACAATAACTGATGGCGTACATGTCAATATCAGATGTGACTTCACACATAATTCTAAGACAACCCCTGTTATGGTAGCAACAGTCTACAAATATACCTGCAATACTTACATGACATCCCCTTGCACTAAGAGGTTGTGACTATTGGTGCTGAGGTATGACTCCACTACATGTTATGGACATATGTTATATATATGTGTGTGTGTGTGTGTGTGTGTGTGTATATATATATATATATATAAAACACTCAATACCAAACACGAAACACACTAATTCCAGTCAATAATAAAATATTAAGTAAAAACTGGAAACCACAGAAAGCCAGGATAACCAGTAATCCACAAATGTTTATTTATAAACCACAGGCTAAGCACTTTTGTCTTGTAAAAAAGATATCTTCAGAACCTGACTTTACAAAAGTAATGTAAGTTCAAATACTGTTACAAATCACAGTAAAAAAGACGCACACTCACTCACACATCTCTCAGGATCAATCATGTGATTCCAAAACTTAGAACATTAAAGACACATTACACCAAACTTTTATATTAAAAACCACAATTTCCTTACATTAATATATATTTTTTAAAACACAGCCCTATGTTTACCTTTATGCTATTTAAATCATTTTATGTTTTTTTTTATATTTTATTCAATCTTAATTTTAATTTGCTAGCTATAGAGATATTTTCATTTAGTCTTGGGAAGGTTGTTGCATCAAACCTGAGCTGCCACAGCATCTCTTGGTGCAGCAGTTTATTTTTCCAGTTGCCTGGAAACACTTGTTGTGATATTTGATCAACAACAAAAAACGTAAATTTAGTAAAATTGCTACAGGACATCGAGTGCCGTGCAAGTGCACTTTTGTTGTCTCCTTTTGATATACTATATAAATGCTGATAATCTCTTTTGTTCAGTGCTTTGTTGGTTTTTCCAATATAAAAAGCCTGACAAGATGAGCATACTGCAAAATACATAATTCTTTCTAAAGTGCAGTTGTATTTGCCATCTTTCATATATCTAACTATTCTGTCTTTGAGATACTCCTGGTAATCAGAATTAATATAACAACATTGATTGCATCTACCACACTTTCTAGTTATAGGAAACACTCTATCGTGTTGCACTGGGTTTCTTTCTAGAATAGTTTTAAGATTACTTCTCTTTTTGTATGTAAATGTGGGGGTCCTACTACCCAGTTTTTTGGTGTTCTCATCACAATTTAATATATGCCAATGTTTGAAAATAATATGTTCTATAATTTTAACGTCCAGTGTGTAGTGTACCACCATATTTGTAGCCATAGAAAAACTGGGTTGCATGTCTTAGGCATTGTTTAATACCTTAATGAACCCAAATTTAATAATGGGTCTGTAAATAGTGGATCACTCACTTAACACAGATCTTGCTGTGTTGTCCAGCAACTCACTAGGATAATCACATTCTAAGAACATGCCCTTAATCAGGGCAAATTCATCTACACACTTTGCATTATGAG
>NC_056736.1:785223629-785236129 GCF_019279795.1 Protopterus annectens | reverse complement strand
AGTGGTTTTATGAATATTTGTGTTTCAATTCCAATCAAGCACACAACACCATCCTGATCATACGTACATGTATGGAGTTTGTGGGGTCTATATTAGAATGTACTAAAACAGCGAAGTACAAAAGAATCGAATTTCAGAATGCCGAATGTGTTTTCCTGGCCAGCAGGGTAATCATGAGGATGAGGAAATAAACCCTTTTCCCCACTGTAGTGCGGTCTCAGAGTTGGTATATTTAAGTAGGGGGGGTGTGGGGGGGTGCAGGGGGGCTTGCACCCCTGCAAAAGCGTTTGAAAAAGTGTTTTACATTAGGTTTGTTCACTTAGGTTTACCTTACCTGTATGGCGCTGTTGCTTCTAGGAATATGTTCAGCGTTCTCATTTTCACTTTTTTTGTACTTCACTGTTTTTGGATTTCAACATTTATGTGTCGATGAACTTGTATTTGTGAAAATCAGCTTTCACAATTCTAATATAGACCCAAGCTTGTGCATGAAAACAATTTCATTTGTTTTGAGGGCCAGCTTTTTAAACAAAAGCAAGGAGTGGCAATGGGCACCTGTTGTGCCCCCAGTTTTGCCAACAATGTGCTGGCACATTGGGAGGATTTATTTATTCTAAATTCAACTTACAAAGACTCCTGGGCACTATACAGGCAGCACCTTGATGGCCTGGTGATTTTCTGGAAGAAAAGTGAAGAGGAATTAGATAGGTTCTTCACTTACATTAATCAAACTACCTCCTTCCTTAAATTCACCATGGCTAGAGACAACGACCAACTGAATTTTCTTGATGTAACAGTTAAAAAAGATTATGCAACCAAGGCTTTGACTTCTCATTTGTATAGGAAGCCAACATACTCAAACTCATTGCATTTTGACAGTTAGCACCCTGTGCACCAAAAAAGAGCCCTAGCCAGGGGCCGGTACGTTAGGTTAGCTTGAATGGTGTCAGGACTGGATGATTTTTTGAGTGAGTGTGTAAAGTTAAAAGACATGTTGACTGGAAGGGGTTGCCCTGGCAAGTTTGTTCAGGACATTGTGAATGAGATGATTAGGAAAAGGGAAAACGGTATATTTTTTGCTTACTGTCCAACGAGAATGACCCCTCTGGAATAACCCAGACTGGGAGAAAGCACCGATTCTCAAGAGCTTTCATTCTTCCTTTTAGTATTGATTTTTATGGTATTAGGAATATTATATGTAGATTATGGGGCATGTTTACTATTGATAAGGAAGTCCACTCAGTAGTGGGAAACAAGCCCACTATAGTGTATAAGGAAGTCTGTCTGAAGGGCCTATTAGAAAGAGACTCTAGTGCACCTACACTGGGTGGAAACTATAAATGCGGGAGATGTAGTCAGTGTCCAGCCATGTTTCAATGTGAGGCCATAAAAATCACAGGTTATGGAATGGTAAAACCTAGGAAGAAATATTTTTGTTACTCAAAGGGGGTGGTGTATGTCACAGTTTGTGATCTATGCAACAGTTTCTATATTGGTAAGACCAAAAGAGCACTGAGGCAAATGGTGCATCAACCCCTGTTTTACATCAATAATAAAAATACAAACAGTGCTTTGTACAAGCACATTTGTGCATGTCCTACACACACCTTTAAGTTTGGAGCCATAGAACATGTGGACCTTGGAATAAGAAGGGGACCAATGGACGAATGGCTAGAATTTAAGGAATTGACATGGCAGATTAAAACTAATGCCTGCCAAATACCAGGTCTCAACGATGGAATTTCTTTGAGTTCTGTTTTAAAATTAAAATCTATGTATTTTCTATAAGTGTATTTGTTCTATTTTTATTTTTTCTTCACCATGTTTTATTTTTTGTGAAGAATATTTAGTTTTAACAACTTTTATTAAGCTTTGTTTAATGCTTGTTTTTGAGGAAATTATGTAATTACACTGACCAATGTTTAGCTGGGGTGGTGTACTTATGGTTGCTTTGATCATGTGACTTTATTCTGATGAAGTCTGAAACTTGACAAAAAGTACGTAAATGAACTAGGATTTTGCTGGTAGCCTGTTCTGCACGCTTCTTTCATCTTTTTGCTGCTTCTATATGAGCATCAAACTTCAGGTTGTTGTTGATGATTACCCCTAGTAGTGTAGTACAAGGGTCTGGGGAAATTATGGTGCCATTGTTAGATGTTACGGTGAGAGGTGGTGAGAGGGCTTTGCGAGTAGGGAGGAAGAGTGATAGTTTGGTTTTATTCGGGTTTAATAGTAGACGGTGACTATTGAGCCAGTTCTCTTCTTTGTTGAAAGTGATTTGGGATAAGGATTGTAAGTCTGTGGGTGAGGTGGCAGAGCATATTAGTGTGGAGTCATCTGCATACTGAATACATTTTGCATCTGGGATGACTTTGTGTAGGTCATTAATGAATATGGAGAATAGGAGGGGACCTAATATAGAACCTTGGGGGACTCCAAGGGTGACTGGTAATAGGGAGGATAGTTTATCTTTCCATAGTAAAGCTTGTTGTCTGTCACTCAGGTATGAATCAAACCAGCTAATTGCTAGGTTATCTATAGAGAATGATTTTAGTGTGTCTAGGAGTAGCTGGTGATTTACCATCTCAAATGCCTTGGATAGGTCTAGAAAGAGAGTTGAGGAGAGCGTATTGTCATTATGGTTTTGATTTATTGTGAAAGAGAAGGAGAGAAGGGCTGAGGTAGTACTATGGGAAGGTCTAAAGCCATGCTGGGAGGGGGCTAGGAGATTGTTCTGATTCAGGTAGGCTAGAAATTGCTTATGGATGCATTTTCCATTATTTTAGCAAGGGCAGATAGGATGGCTATAGGTCTACAGTTTGAGAGTTCAGTGGAATGTCCACCTTATAATAATGAGGGAGATTTTCCAGATGGAGGGGATATAAGATTCGAGAATAGTTAGATTAATTAGAATTGAAATCAGACATGCAATTTCATTAGCGGGTTTTTGGAGAAACTCTTAGGGTAGTAGGTCTACTGAAAAGGTGGTGGGGTTTAGTTTCTTAACTATTGACTTAATAAAAGATGCAAATACTGGATCACACCTGAAGGGGATTTTATTTTCGTGCGAGGTTCATGGTAGTACTTGAGGTACTGGGGGATAGATTGCTGGCTAGGGATTGCACGGTTTCTGTAAAAAAGTGGTAAAGGCATTAGCAACAATTTTAGGAAGTTGTTGTAGGGTAGCTAAGGGGGTAAGGGTCGATGATTTACCTGGGTAGAGTTTATTTATGCCTGACCAGAATTTTTGTGGTTAATTTTGGTGCTTTTCTTGCAGATTACAGTAGTAGCTTTTTTTGTCTAGTGTAATGGACTTCTTTGTATCATTTCTCAACTGTTTATATGTGATATGATCTTTTGGGCATTTAGTGGTTCTCCAGGAGCTCCATGCTTTGTTTCTGCTAATAATTTTTTGTCTTGTACCATTGGTTAGCCATGGTGCTACTTTGTTATTGGTTCTGATGTTTGGGAACATGGTGGTCTAAGATATATATATATATATATATATATATATATATATATATATATACAGATAGATCTATATATGACCAGATATCCGATGTATATAAATACATATATATAAATATATATATGTGTATGTACATGCACACATATATCTACATATGTATATATATATATATATATATATATATATATATATATATATATATATATATATATATATATATATATCCATATCCTTGTTATGTGTAAACATGACTGTTGCATATACCTTCCCAGATGTATCACACCATATTTATATGATATGTGACTATTTAGATATAACAACATATGTGATTCAACACTAATATTCCTAACAAGTACTACACAGTTGTGGAAGTCATAGCAGTTGTTCAATACTATTCAGTATGTGTACTGACAGATATATTGGAAAAAACAACAACTGTCTTCACAGCTGTAATGGCCTAGTGGTTAACTGCTGTGACTATAGTGTTCAATACCTACAAGGGCTGTTTATTTTGTTGCTGGGCAGAACAAGGGCTGTTGGATGCAGAGTGGGTAAGGCATTTCTGAGCAGCTTTAAGCGGGTTTACACTGGTTTGTGCGACGGTAAGCAGTGCTAACGTGCGGTTAAAAAAAGGTGCTTACATCATGTAGGCTTCGTTTACCAGTGCACAAATCTGCTTAGCATTTATATTGCAGCAATGCTGAAACCAGAAAAGCATGGCTCAGCCCTGGTAACCATTGCTCACATTCCAGTCTGATAAAATAGCAGGGTAATGACACCTTTAATAAGTGTATTTAATTCCATGTACATAACATGTGCCTATGTGCTTTCATTACAGTAGCAAGGGGTGTGAGTCTACGGTCTGGGACACCTGGGTATATATATGGCTTGTACAACACTCTTTTCCATTTTAATGTGTTTCATACATGTGTAGTATCCCATGTTATATGCAGTCACATTGGCATGTAGTGTATCATTACATTACTACTGTTGACAGTGCATTCTCAAGTAAGAGTAGATTGCAGATTGTAGTACTGGAAACAAACACCCCTGCATGCATAGATGGACTCTGAGTCCTCACTATTGTGTTCTTGGTATGTGAGTTGTGTGTCATTAAATATTTGCTACTGGATATTGATCTGACATGTGGATATTAACTGTAGACTACTGTGTTTATAGGACATGTCATTGAGGGCTGCTGTCATGTAGTAATGGCATACCTATCAGTGTCAGACATTTATTTGTCAACACATTCATGCTACTGCATAACCAGTTGGCTAGCTGATGTCTGTCTGTCCTCTGTACAGATGTGTAGATGTCGGGACTCCACCTTGGCTACTTACAGGCAATCTATGCTTGAGTGACACTGACATGTCTACTCAACTGTGCTATGAATGCCACAGCTAGGAATCCACACCCTGTATGCACCACATGCCATGGATACCTCGACTACACTACCATAGTCAAAAGAATATGCTTGGGTACAGGTCTTCAAGACAGACACTGACCATGTTATGTAATACATGTTGCATACATGTCAACTGGAGCACCTCACTGGCCCTCTGCAACAGGTAACAGATGATTGAATGTTGCATGTAACTCTCACCCTGAGGATCACCCCTGTGTTATCTGTTGATAGATAGCCTACTGACACATGGCAGGTGGCATGATGCCACTGTACATACATCCCCTACACTTCCCATCTCTTCATGGACAATAGCCTGGTACACACCTATGAACCCCTGCACTGATGGACCCCAGTAGTGACAAATGTGTACATGTGCATTACAGAGAATAACAGTGTCTGTGTGTTTGTAGACCTGTAGTTGATAATACCCTGAGGTTCGTCACACCCACCCCACACCCATTGCCATAGATAGATGTGTCTGCTGCTGTACTGGACATTACATGTACCTTGTTACACTCTTCACCCTAAGGGCTACCTGGGGCTTGGAGAACCAGCACAACACTGTTGTACAAATGGGTTGATAGGCTTGGGATATCCTCTGAGTTCTAGCAAGTGTGTGTATGTGCAGGTGTGTATATTTGTAGGATACAGCATTCTGAGGCCACATTCTCCTAATACAATATGCCTTGCCACACAGTATCAGGGTTAGTGATGTTGACTGTAGGAGAGCCATGATAATGCATCACCCTACTATCCCTGTGGCATGTGCATTAGATGCATATCCCTGTAGTAGCACTCTTGGGATTGACAAAGGGTTGTATTGCAGTCCTGGTCAATATGTGATGGTGGGTATGTCAGAGTATTATGATGGGTTTCAGTGCATACAATATCCACTGTGGGGTGTGGGTGCTGGGTATATTGTATTTATACCATGGTACCCCCAGTACATGTTCCATGTTCCACTGTATGGGGACCACTGTCACCATCAACCATACAGGTAACTGATAACACTATCCAGCCCAGTTATGCATGTGCTGTGTGCAACTTATCTGTAACAGAATGGGCACACTGACAAGGTAGTTAGCACTGATAAGCCCAGGTCTCTCAGATGTGTGTATGACTGTGTGTTTGTCAATGTGTATATGACAGTATCTCACACTATGTATTGCCCATAAACAACCAGTACATCCCCCATTACCATACTGTACAGGGCCTAGGGATGTTCTTCACGTAACTTGTAACCTGGAACACACCTCATCCTAAAAGCTGTGCGGTGTGTGCAATTTAGGCCACACACATCAGTAGCACTACATACCTAGGTAGGAGTTCTAGTCCCAGTGTTGCCAAGTAAGTGTGTGTGTGTGTAGGTGAAGGAATCTACTTCTGTTTGCAGAATATGCATGTCCCAGGAAGTCATCTGTCTGAGAACTGCCTGACAAATGCTAACATTTCACAGGTATCATCCTGTGGAAATACATTCCATCACAACTAGTGGTAGATGTGTAAATGCCCTCTTCTCCACTGTATAGGTGTACAATGATACTGGGGTTGGTATATATAGCTGGGTGTGACTCTTGTGGACACAACCACCATCACTGGAGTTACTGTTGAGTGTATCCCCTGCTTAGCTGGCTGTAATACTGTACAGTTCATGTTAACAAGTTAAGTAGCTGTCAATCACACTATCTGAGGTTCTACAGCACCTCACACCCTCCAGAGGGTAGGGCTGTGCCACCCACACCAGCACACCTATGTTTACTGAGTTAAGGATTGCACTACTTTGGGGAAGGGGACATATAACCTGCCAGTACCATTGTCAATGACATTAAACTAGCAAAGTGCTTATTTCCCAATGTGTTGTTGTGCCTATTCTGTCTTGGTGGAATTACATAGGCTAAACTGGGTTCCTTGCACAGATACATACATCCATGTGTACAGTATTCTCTGTGTATTACATCAATACCAAAGCTTCTGTGTGTATTATATACAAACATGCGGTGTGTACCACCCAGTACACTTACCATTGTCCACTGTAGAAGGGCTGCTGACATCAGGCACCATGCACTCACCTGTGTACACCCCCAGACTTATCAGCCATGTGGCACATGCAGTAACTGTTATGCAGACCTGTGACGTGTTCACCTGTACCCAGGATATGGCACAGCCAAGGTGTCATCACAGTGGCATACCCCTTGTAAGATACAACAACAGACCATCATCCTATTGATACATGGACAACTACAACACAAACGGAATACATTATGGAGACCACACTCACTCAGTGTTAGTAACAGCAGTAATGCATCATGGCTGGACAGCTACACTTCCTGACATGTAAGCATTACACTTTACTGCTGACAACATGTTACACAGCATTACTTTGGTACACCATACTACAGTCACCATGTGCATCAGAACCATATTAGCCTATCCTTGCATCGATGTTATGGATGACAGGGATGTGGCATAGGTATCATCATATCCACAGGGTGTGGTGTTGATTTGCCAGAGACCTAGGCTGAGCCATACGTTTGACATCATATGTGTGTGTGAGGAGGGATTAATTGTTAATTGGGCTGTTGTGATGTGGTGTGGATAGGTATTGGGTTGCCCTAGCTGTGTTGGTAATGTGTGTGTGCGTGTGTGTGTGTGTGTGTGTGTGTGTGTGTGTGTGTGTGTGTGTGTGTGTATGCATGCACACAGTTCTGCCATGTGTCTGCCTTATACAAGGATGTGTTGGACAGCTGCAGACAGTAACTGGCAGGGTGTGCAGTTCATCATCTCCGGCCACGGACACAAGAACTGTACCTGTCAGGAGTTCCACGAGCACCACCAGGTACAAGCCATAATATGGTACTCTCCCCTGATGATGACATATGTCCGCTGGATCCAGGTCCCTCTTGGGACTGGCCAGGGCCATGTGCATGTGGTCTGCTGTGTTGTGGTGTGGACAGTGCTCCCTCTGCAGTGCTGGGGCTGGTACTGCCACTACAGGAGCAGCTCTGAGTTCTGGCACATCCACGACAACCTCCAGCTGTTGATGTTGCTGGCCTACATCCACATGGCCATCATACTACTCCCACCATATGCTCGAGCACAGACATTCCACAGTCAAGGATTCCTACCATCTCACCCAACTGTCTATCCATGACCTCTGCAATATAACGGTGGGCACCTGTAAGATCACGGATGTTGTCAATAACAGCTGAATGAGTAGCCCTCTGCAGCCTCAGACCCTGTCTGGTGTACCGTTCAAGACATGCCTGCGCCTCCATGATGGCCTGAAACATAAATCTAGTGGCACAAGATGTGGCACCTCTGCCAGGGGCATTATGACCAGCAACCCTCCTATGTGCACCTCTCTACATCTGCCTATGTGGTCACTACCAGACATCCAGCTATGGCTGCTGTGTCCAGACACACATGCCATAGATACCACACTGTCTTGCCCCATGCCACCAACTGCCATCTGTCCCTCAGCTATGGCCACTGGTGATGGGGTATGTATAGGTAATGTGACTGTGTGTGTGGATGGGGTGGATAACAGTGGGATGTGAAACGATGGTGCAACTTCAGCCCCTGATAACCCCACTTGTGCCTCAACACACCTATCATCATTATCAGTGTCTGTATGGACACTAACATCAGATTGCCTGCAGGGGGGACCCTGACCCACCTAGCCACCTAGAAATTAACTTTAAGACCTGTATGTCATTGCTTAACTGTACACACACACACACACACACACACACACACACACACACACACACACACACACACACACACTGTCATTCCACCATGCTACTTACCTGTTCCTGAGTTTACAGAATGTCCCTAGCTTTTTATCTTATTTTCCCTATCCTGTATCAGTCTTGAATAATTACAGTCAATAATACCAATCATTAACATATCATTCTTCTAATTGCTCAGAAAATGTTCACATAACATAACCTGTTACTCCATTAACTCTTTAACTAGATTGGAGTCATTTTTTCAAAGACTCCCTGATGTCACCAAGTGTTCACCCTGATTTTGTCCAGATGCCTTGAGCATGGCCCCCATATGTTATGGGCTACTACAGTCAGCCAATAATGTCACGTACTGGAATTTCATACTTAATAATTGTTTAGTGGATGCAAGATCTGTTGCTCTATTAACTTTTTATGTGGACTACACTAATATTTGGAAACACTCTGGTGTTGTCTAGTAATTCCCAAATGCATTTTTAGTGCTGCTTACTTGGGTATTCTTTCAACTTTCTGCTGATTGCAATTTAAAAAAGTATCCCTAGTGTCTAGTTTTCACTCACAATGCATCTTTCATGTTGCAGACTTTATTATTTTATCAGTTTTCCTGTGATTACATTTAAGAAAAGTATTCCTGGTGTCTAATGTGTCTGTCCATTTCCATCTGCTGCACAATTTATACGGGAAATAGAGAGGTATGAACAACCCCACATTCACACATGAGCATACATGGACACACACAAACGCACATACACACACGCATTCTACAGACATCAACCCCCTCCACTTCACCAAATAGCACTTACAGACAAATTCACCCCCCAACACACACACACACACACACACACACACACACACACACACACACACACACACACACACACACACACACACACACACTCTTACAGGTGAGGTTGCACAAAGATATTACACACAGACCTCTCATTACTCATCTGTCAACATACATGACATATGCCACTCAACAGCATGCAGTGTAGCTATAGTCAATCCCTGTTACCAACATTATACATCTCTGTGATGCATGGGTTCTGTTAGTAGGTGATGCTCCTTTCCCTGGAACACACTGCACCCATTTACACAGTATTGCTGTGCACCTGTTCAGCACTCTGGCATGTACTGTGCACCATACCTCACAGGTGTATACTCCATTGTTGAATATGTAAATGTGTGTCAGTTATGTTTGCTCTACTGGTCACACCCACTATGGGTTTGTCCGACACATACCTGGGATGATATGTGGACAGATGTCATTTGTGAATGCCTGATGTCTGATTTACAGATCTCATCATCAGTGGTGCTTGTGTGGCCAATAAAATACAATTACAATGACAACTTTTAAACCTTACTGTGGCTATGGGGAGTGTATATACCCTTATTGATATGGCACCCTCTTTCCTGATATGCCATGAGGCCACATTACTGCATATGTTAACATTACACGAACCTGATATGCGACATATGACCTGTGCAATCAAATGCAGTATCAAACAAATGTGTTTGTTGTGCAAATGCTGATTCAGATGCATACAATTTTTGGGTGCATATATGTGCACACCCTTATCATGATGGTTTGACGCACCAACTGTTATGTGTACTACAGCAGTCACTATTCCTGGAAGTGGTATACTATCATGGGCCATCTGCATTTGCCAGAATTTGGTCACTCCGTCCTACAAATGTCCTCCAACTCTGCATGATTGCAAGGTTATCTCATGTGCACAGCCCTTGGAGGTAACACAGTGCCGTCACTATTGTTGTGGAGTCAGGGTTATGTCTGCCACAATTCATGACCTTGACTGTGTTCAGATACAGCCATTCTTAGTGAGCTTTGGATCTCTGCTTCAGTGCACTGTTGTGTTTCAGGATGACATCCCCCTGCCCATCCTCAGCCTCTCTGCAGATGCTTGACAACTATGGCCTACACGTATGTCATTTTGCAGTGTCCCAAACTCTGAACACCATGTGTACTGGCCAAGTCCCTGCTAATGAATGGCAAACATACAGGTGTACCTTGGCATCAGCAAGGTACAGATGAGGATGGTGGGCTTGAAGTGGGGTGAGGTGAGATGTTGGTTGTGCAGAACATGTATCATAATTGATACTGTCTGTAGGTTTCCAACTTGGTCTTGGTACACCAGTACCCATTGCAACACATGCCTTTGGAGGACTTTTGATATTATGCATGCACTACCTGTAGAGAGCCCTGACTGATGTTTCCTGTGGAACAACTCTCCCATCTGATTACCCTAACCCATGGGCCACACTTATGCAGAGTCCAGGTGATTGCTGACACAGGTACTACAAAGCAAGTACTTGCTAGACATTCCTGCAACTCCCTCAGTGTTGTGGCATGTTAATAGGCAGTCTGCATGATAAGTTTGCTACATGTGTCATTATCTATCTTGGATGGCCATCTGTTTATTTTCTGCATTAATCCTGTCCCATACATCCTTGCCACATACATGACTGTCTGCAGTTTGCCATGGTATATGCAATGGTGAGGTAAGGCTACATGTCCAACTCCTGGGTGCTACCTGTTGGGTATGGGATTAATTCCATGGCTTGTAAGTTGTGTGCAAGCCATGGCTGTCACTGTTGCAGGTAAGTGGGCACATTTAATGGCCAAACGTCTTGGACAGCAGACCATTTCTTCCATTTCTTGGTGTGATATTGAGAACCTGTATTTGCTGGAAGGTCCATATTCATGAAGAGTGCATGCTGTCAGTAACTCAAAAGCTGCTTCCACAATATGTTATTTGGAGTGTATGCACATATATGCCTCTAGTGTTTGTGAAGGTATGTATTCCACATATTTGCTGTCATGAGATAGGATTCCAAATTATACATTCATTGCTCATGTTAGGATCACATTACAGGTTGTAAGGGATGTGGAATGCAGTATTGTGATATGCTGTTTTGTAGATCTGTAACAGTTGCCATTGTAATAGTGGTATATACACTGTTGTGGCACTGTATAAGGGTGATGTTTCAGACATGTTCCTACTGTAGGCCATTTGCCCACCATTATGTTCATCTCTGTGCACACATCTTGCAATGACAGGTTATTAGTTATATTGCAGGACTCTTACATACCCTTCAGATACGCCACCATGGTGACCACTGTGATGCAGTGCAGTTAACAGCAACAATAAGTAAACATGTACAGCATGCATTATGGGTAGGTGTGTTAAATGTGTGCATGGAATATACCATGGCCGGTGTACTGGCAAACCTGAACAAACACCATACTCACCAGCTACAGGCTGCTGCCCTGGAGGTATACCAGAGGGGCCTACATAGTTGTGTGAGAGGTGTAATGTCAGTAGCCACACCTGTGGCATTGGTACAGGGTGGAAGCAGCATTACAGTACATCAACAGTACAAACCCACAATACTACAGATTATGCACATCTGTTTATTACTACAACGCAGCAACAGACTATATTTATTTCTTCTCACATATGCATGATTAAACTCTACAGATGCAGATGGATATGCAACAGTGGTCTACTGTTGTGCCCTGTGGCCTTACCTGCATGCTCCTCATCCATTGTGTGGGTAGCACCCACTTCCACAATGCTCTCTGCCGGGTCCTGTGTTTGCAGGTGGGCAGGTGCACCGAAGCTGGTGAGGAGCTCCTTAGCATGTGTTGGGGGGGGCTGGATGGCATGACCCCCCCCCCGTGGCAAGTTGGGCCCTCCTAACCTCAGCAGCATGCCAACGGGCATGATGGACTAGATCAGTGCACCTATGTCAGACCTGCTCATAACTGTGGTTATGCAGCCCGACATTGTTTACCCTGTGGACAAGATTGTTCCACAGGGTGGTCCTCTCCTGCAGATCATGGGCTGTACAT
>NC_056736.1:785131129-785218629 GCF_019279795.1 Protopterus annectens | reverse complement strand
CTGTCTCAATGCAGTCTTTATCAAATCTAACAATGCTTGTAGCCATTACAATTTAAATAGTGCTACCAATTAACCCACCAAATATTTAAACATACAGTGTCCTAATAAAAAGTAATGCATTAGAAGTAAAACAT
The DNA here is from genome assembly GCF_019279795.1 of Protopterus annectens. Lineage (NCBI taxonomy): Eukaryota > Metazoa > Chordata > Ceratodontiformes > Protopteridae > Protopterus > Protopterus annectens. The sequence goes on along the minus strand of NC_056736.1, from coordinate 785,218,495 downwards.
GTAAAAAAATGTTTTTAAAAAATTATTACAAATTAGCAGCTCTCTCTAGCAAAATAGGTTTCATAGACAAATGCTCATTCAAACCAGGTGGTTGACATGAATTTAAACGAAGCTGCCATTTCAACTCACTTTTATTCATCTTGTTGCCCCAATTACCCCATCTAGGATCTTTAGGAACAATTTCTAAAATGCCAAATCAGAAGCCTGTGAAACCTGCACAAGTAAGAGAATGTTTACAAAGAGCATTATTTAAATATTTAGTGTGAATTGCATGGGTCTACTTTATTTAAACGAAAACGCGTTACATCGAACATCACTCCATCGACACATATACACCGAACCAAGAAATAATTGAACGCTCAAAACCGTGAAATTACCATGAAATTCGAAATGTGGAAGTGTTTTGTTTGGCCCGTCTGAGGTACAGATCCGTAAGGTAAGTGTGCGATAGTTATGGACATTAGGGTTAGGATTACTGTGCGGGTTAAAGTAAGTGCATAGATAGGTAATGTAAGATGGTTAATGTATTTAACGTTTAGTGTAGGGTTTGAGGTAGGGGTTTGGTTAGTGTATGTGTGTAGTTTATTTATTTTGTTGGGTATAGCTCTGTAGGGTAAGTGTGTAGTAGTTACGGACCTTAGGGTTAGGGAGGGGTTAAGGATAGTGCATAGATAGTGGTGTATGTGGGGTTTTGTGTAGGGTTAGAAGTAGGGTTTTGGTTGGTGTATGTTTGTGGTTTATTTATTTTGTTTGGGTGGGTAGTATGTTTTGGGCGGTGGGGTTGGCCAAGTATGACAATTCAGTATTTTGAGTTTCCCAGTTTTGTGCATTCAATTATTTCGAGGTTCGGTGTATATGTGTCGATGGAGTCGCGTTCGACGTAATGAGTTTTCATTTAAATAAAGTAAACCCAAATTGCATAGATATGTTCGTAAATTCTCTTCTTGAGTGATCTCTCTGTCTTCCCTATATAAAACCCTTTACAGGCATAATTAACAATAAGATAAACAAGTCCAGAAGTGTTGCAATTACCCCCAGATAACATAACCCTAGAAGGAGGATCCCCCACCTTCATATTCAATGCTTTGACCACATATGTACAATAATTACATCTTCCACATGGTCTCGTACCCCTTTCATCTCTCCTAACAATCGGGTGCTCAGAAAGAATTTCAGGTTGTTGCCTACTTTGTGGGTAAAGGTTGTACCCTTCCCCAACTTCACTATTGCATACCAAAATCACTCAATTTCTACTAAGTATATTTCTCACCTTATTACCAAATGAGCCAAACTGAGTCGACATAGAGTTAGAAAAATCCGACTTAGTAGTAGAACTGTTATCTGTGGTCAGTGTGTCACAATGGGATCTTAATGTCAACTAGTCCTGCCCAAGCAGGGACTTAAATCTAAAACCCCCAACTCTCTAAAACTTCTACACAATTCTTGGACTAAATAGTCAGGGTAACCCCTTGATATAAATATCCACACCAAAGTGGCCAGTTCCCTTTCCAAATTCTCCTTGGTGGAACACATTCTCACCCCTCTAATCATCTGCCCCTGGACTAGATGTCTCTTAATATGATAGGGGTGGTTGCTGTTGAACCTCAAGAAACAGTCTGAATAAGTGGGTTTACGATAAACTTTTATTGATAACATACCCAAGTCAACATCTCTAGTGATGTTAACATCAAGATAGTCAATACTGTCTGTACTAAAACTATGAGTAAATTCAAAATAAGGACAGACCCCATTAATGTGTTCAACAAATCATCCACCACTAATCTATCACATTTTCACAGAATGAAAATATCATCCAAATAGCGTCTATAGAAAAGCCATTCCTGTTTAAACCTAGTACTAAAAACAAAATGCTCTTCCCACCTTGTCATAACTAAGTTTGCATAAATAGGGGCACAACTGGCCCCCATTGCCACTCCCTTAGCTTGTTTAAAATATTCATTTTCAAAGGTGAGAAAATTATTCTGGAGTATAAGTTCCATGACTTCCATAACAAAATTCACCAGGGTGTTACCAAGATTAGTATATTCCACTAATGCCTTATTAAACATCTCAAGACCAACCTGGTGTGGAATAGAACTAAACAAATCAACCACATCAATGGTGGAAAACCCAGTAGTCTTAGCAAAATAGTGTGCTTTAAGTCTAGTTAAAAAATCCCAGGAGTACTTAATTACATGGTGGACTGAACTTAAAGTCCCTTTAACCAATCTCTCTACAAACCCCCCTAGGGAATGTGTTGAACTATTCTGTCCAGCCACTATAAGCCTATATGGTGGATGGTGCACATTTTTGTGCACCTTCAGAATTCCAAACACTGTGGGAATAAGTGGAAATTCGTTTCTTAAAAAAATAAAAATTTCTTCATTCATAACACCCTGGTATAAACTGTCCTCCAGAAAAAGTTGCAACCATCTATGGGTTATGTGTATCTCATTCAAATAAACCGGGGTGTATTTTTCAGTATCATATAGAGTTGTGTTAAGATCATTCACATAATCTAATTTGTTCACAAGAACCACTCCTTCCCCCTTGTCGGGCTTCATAACCCAGACATCACCAGTAGCCCTAAAACTGTCTATTAAAACTGTTTCATCCTTAGTTAAATTGAAAAAAATAATTTTTATGTACTTTGTGTTCATAAATAATGGAACAAACTCAGGTCCAAAGGGGGGTTATAAACATTTTTTCCTCTAAATTTATTGGGGTTACCAATGTGTTCCCCATTTTCTTTAAACAATAATTGAAAATTCAGTTTCCTGATGTAAAGCTTCAAATCAATTAACACACTGGAATTGTCAGGTTTCTTAGCTGGAACAAACTTAAACCCTTTTCAAACAGAGAAATATGAACATCAGTAATGTTCAAATCTGTATAATTAAAACTGTTAAAACCATTTAGGCTTAACAGTTTCCCTCCAAAAGAAGAAATAATATTCACAGTCCTGTTCTGAAAACCTAAAACCTGTTCTGGTTCCTGTTGTTCCAATAGTTGTTCCTTCCCCTCGTAGGCCGCCCACGCAAGGTCTGTTGTCCCCGTAAAAAATTGTGTCTGTTCCTATTTTGATTTAAAATTCTTTCTGACCTTCTTAGTTGCAGATATTCCTGTTCAAAAACCTCATCTACCTCCAAATCCAGAAAGGCAGCCTGCGTGTTTTCCTCAACCCTCCTAGAATCATATGTAAGTGAACCAGAAACAAAATCATCCAGCCTTTCCCTGTTGTTATCTATATTTGAACCATAATAGCTCTTGGGAAGAGGGTAAGCTTCTTTATGCTTCTATTCCATTTTATCCCTCTTAAGCTTTTTTAACTTCCTAGTCACATTCTCTTTTACTTGATTTTCAATTTTATTAAAAACACTATCATATCTGGCCTCAAAACTAGCAAAACGTGCCATTTAAAATTTTATTATTCAAAACATTTACTTCATCCAACAACAATTTAATTTTTTTGTTAATAATGTTAAAAATAAAGTGCAACAATTCTGTCCCGTGCCTGTCAAACATTGCAAGGAGTTCATCCAATTCCTGTTGCCCCACAGTCAGCCCATTCAGAAATTTAAACATCCTGATTCCCTTAGGGACTCTTTTCAACCTAATACACTCCGCAAGGTACGCATTGTCAGTTTGAATGTTACGTACCTTGTTCATTTTAGTCTCAAAATCCTAGAGTTTGTTGTGAATATCCATAGGTTTATTTGCTCTACCTTTTAAAAACAAAACAGGTTTGTTATTCACCCACTGGTGAAATGTTTTGTTTGATTACTGTTTAAGTCATTTTCCTCAACAGACACCTGTCCACAGGGTATGTTGTTCTGTGCAGGTGATTCTCTCTCTGAATCCACCTCCAACCCCGAAGGATTCACAGGCCTGGAAATACCCGTCATTCATTGCTGCAATAGTGGTGCCAAGGACTGTGGACCCTGTTGAATATGCTGTGCACCCTCTAAATATGTATCTTCCTATACATATATATACGTAGTAATACATGCATATGTGTGTGTATGTGTATATACATATATATGTCTATATATATATATATATATATATATATATATATATATATATATATATATATATATATATATATATATATATATATATAGATATATATATATATATATATATATATATATATATATATATATATGTATCTGTATATATGTGTGTGTGTATATGTATCATTGTGATGTTTCTTGCTTCCACATTGTACGTTCCCTATGGTAAACAGACTGTTCTGCATGATATCTTATTGATACGATCCTGATATCATACAGGTGAGATGGATTACTGTTAACTGCTTGTGGCTATGTTGTGTAGGGTCCTGGGTATGAGACTTGCAAGTATTGGTATAGTGTTGTAAGGCAGATCTGTTTGACTGTGGAGGAGGGGATGATATCAATAATTACAAGAGGTACTTAAATTGGGCCCCCTCATCCACATTAACGGTGCCTTTGGTCATATGTGTATTTGTTGTGTTCTTTTAAATATATATATATATATATATATACATATATATATTATATATATACACATATATATATATATATATATATATATATATATATATATGTTTACACACGCACACACACACATATGTATATATATATATATATATATATATATGTATATATATATATATATCTACATATATATATATATATATATACATATATATATATATAGATGTATATATATATATATATATACATATGTGTGTGTGTGTGTGTGTAAATATATATATATATATATATATATATATATATATATATATATATATATATATATATATATATATATATATATATATATTTAAAAGAACACAACAAATACACATATGACCAAAGGCATATGTATATGTATATATACACACATCTACATATATGAATACATTTCCTCTACTGCTGAATGACTGCGCTGGATTATATGTTTGAGAAAACATCAACCTTATTTATATCTGACATGACTTAGTGGTAAATCACTTTGGGTATGGTATGTACTGGCCTGGGTTCGGGACGTGCAAAGGCTGATTAGCTTGTTGCTGGGCAGAACAAGGGCTGTTCGATACAGAGTCATTAAGGCACTTTTAAGCAGTTGTAAGTGGGTCTGCATGGGCTTGTGTGACTATAAGCAATGCTAACTTCCAGTTAAATATTCTTTTAATCAGTTAGCCTTTAAATTGCTTATCCTATGTAGGCATTGCTTATCCCCACGCAAACAAGCTTAAATCCAATTACTGCTGCTTAAAAGTGCTCACTCCCACTTACCCCCACACTAATTTCTTTAAAAGAAAAGAAGGGGTGATAGAAAAGTGGTGAAAAAGGGGCACAAAGAGGGAAAGACAGTAGGGAAAATAGCTAGGGTTGTGCAGGACAGGTGTAGGGAATGTCCTTAGCTGCCCATTTCTTCTACAGCAACAGCTGTGCATATACACTGAATTTGGATGTAGATTTGGAAACTCAAACCCCTGAGAGAGGGATAAGGACAACAATAATATGTTGTAAAGCCAATTACACCAGATTACATGTGTCCAGTGGAGATGTGCTAAATGGACAGCTATGTATGGGGTGAGATTTTTTTTTGGGAACAGATTGCCCTTTTCTTCTTTTTTTAAGATGAGAATGGGATGTTGGGGAAGTATAAGGTATATTTAGGGAGGTAGGTTGGGTAGGATGACAGATACGACAGACAAGACAGCATACAGGGGCAGTATATGACACGTGGGGGTAAACACCTTGGATGGGGAGGGGTGTTTGGAAGTCGGAAGCTCATGAGCCCCTAAATGGAAACAGTGGGACTGAGGTCCCCACCCATGGGCAGTCACCACTGCACCTTCATGGTCCCAAAAGTGGCTGTGCTGGGGGCTGGGTAGGAGGGACAGGCTGATCCTCTAAATGCACCATGCAGCCCTCAAGCTGGTGTAACTGATCTCCAAATTCCCTGTGGAGCTCGCTATGCATCAGACCCCGGACCTGACGACAGGTGACAGTTTCCTGTCTGCACCCACTCCCAGGGGGGTGAGCCCCATCCCCTGATGTGGTCCCACCCAAATATGGTGCAGGACTACCAGACATGCTGTTGTCTGGTGCCATGGCCAGATGTGGTGGGAGAGGTGGGTCCGCTGGGACTGGCCTTCCCAAACGTGCTATGGTGTTGCAATTTTAAGCATATGTGGGTTAGTAATAGTTAACACATTCCAGGATTAAGTATAACAACATGCTTAGATATTCCCATTAACCCAAAACACTAGATATGGATCAGTTGCAAAGCAAACCGAACACATGCATATATGGAACCACAGTGGCCATTACAACAGCATGCAGGTTACTTTGATGGCAACATGCCACCAATGTGGGAGTATTTCATCATGGCACATGCATAGAAACACATTTCAATATTTATCAAACAATAAGACATATGTCCCAACAGTAAATTTAATTGTATAGATACCCATTGAGTTGTGTATTTACATTATTGTTGCAGATATGGGGGGGGGGGAGAGAGATGTCAATTAACAAGTTGTATATCCCTGTATTTCTCACTACTTTCTTAGAAACTGCTGTAATCTGTACCTTACAGGTATTATTACACTACCCTATGGCCTTAGTTTGGACCGTGGTATGTTTGTCGACAACTATATACGTGAACTGTGTTTTATCTACAGTATACACCTCTTACCTGGTATACCTGTGGAGGTATTGTTTGTTAACACTACCTGACTGTTTCTATGCATATTCACAGATTCCATGTTGATGTTATGCACATACATCTCACTCTCTTATTGCACACACTCTGGTCAAGGTTTGACAACATGCAGATGGAAGTGGGACATATTTTGACAACTGCCCTCATAAACTTTTGGTGAGTTGCTACAATGACGGGTATGTTTTCATATATATTTTCTGAATATTTACAGGTCTGACAATCAGTTATATGTCATTAAAAGCTGCCTAAATTTCAGAGATTATTACACTGATTTGTCAGGGGGACAGGGTAACATGCAGCAGATATTGGCAAATTTTCTGGACATTCTGAACAAATCTGTACAGTTGAGGGGTATGATTATGCATACAGCTTACTACCACTCCCAGGATTCGAACCATGGCTGCCTGCTAAAAATAAAACAGGGTATAGCATGGTTGAGTGTGTTATTTAGATATTGCTGTGAATCTCTTCACTCTTTTCTGTCTATAAGTCTCCAGTTGTTTTACAATCTGACCTTGTAATTACAAAAGTTTTATACAGGGATTCCTAGACAGTTTTATTATGTAGCAGAGTGTGGGTGACAGTGATGCATAATACATTATTATTCAGAGAAACTGCAACATTAACAATGCCATACAATACCAGACTAAACAGTACCAGTCCAGGATTTCAATATTTTATTTCCAGGCACAGTTTTCTTATCTGACAGAGCTGTGGAGGGAATGTTTATTAACACTACCTGAATGTTGCCACACATATTACCAGATTCCACGGTATTATTATGCACATACGTCTCACTCTGTTACTGCACACGCTTTGGTCATAGCTTCACAACATGGGGATAGAGATGGGACATAATTTGCATATTACTCTCATAACATTTTGGTGAGTTGCTAGAGTGACAGGTTTGTTCTTATAGATATATTTCTGATGGTTATGATGTCTGACAATCAGTTGTATGTCGTCATTTGCTGCCTAAAGTTCTGGGATCATCCCACTGATTTGCCAGGGGGACAGGGTGACAGGCAGAAAAATTAAGCAAATTATCTGATCTTTCTGACAAAATCTGTACAGTTGAGGGGTATGAATACATCTTACTACCACTCCCAGGATTCGAACCATGGCTGTGTGTGCTAAAAATGCAACAGTTTACATCACAGTTTAGTGTGCTATTTGGATTTTATTGCATATATTTTCACTGTTTTCTGTCTAAGTCTCCCTCAGTTGTACAATATGACCTTGTGATGACAACAGTCGTATACAGACATTCCTACACATTTTATTTATGTAGCACAGTGTGGGTAACAGTGCTTAATACAACAGTACTATTAAGAGAATGCAACACTATATTACCATATAATACCAGAGTAAACACAAGCAATCTAGGAGTTAGACCTTTATTGCCAGGTTGTTACTCTTTTCTTTACATACAACCTATATGAGACTCTTCCTGCCATATTGTCTGGTTTATTCAGTACATCCCATACGCAATACAGGTTTTATACTGGCAATTAACTTTCTTCTGCTTTTAGAATTATTTCATATAATAGTACATGCAAGGTTATTACTAACCTGTCTCGCAATGCAGCCTTTGTAGCCTACATGCATGGGCTTCCTGATTCACTGCAGTTGTCAGAGACATAAGAGGAATATTTAGCCATACCTATCCATAATATACAATAGCTAGGCAATTATTAAACAGTTAGTAGAATGAGTACTTACTCACTGCTGGGACATCACCCTGCCTAGCTTCTTGGATCCACTGTTCCAAGAGCTCCCTCTTCCTCCATTTCAGGTTGGCATATTGATGCCTGACCTGCTCACCAGTTCGAGGGATGCCAGTGGCACTGGTGAGGTCACGGGTGAGATGGTCCTAGGCTTCCGGTTTATATTGGGAACCCTGGTATTAGCCCTGCAACAGTCTCTGTTCATGGTCTTTTACCAGGAGTCCTGCCATGACCTTAGACTCCTGGATTCCCCAGCTCTGCGCTCGGAAGCGCAATCCTTCCCCAACACCGGCCATTGTGTCTACAGGAGGAAGCTGCAACCAGTTATGAGATGTATTCCCGCCTGTGGAGTTTAAATAGAGCCAATTTCCCACACTTTGTCATGATAGGACAGTTTTTAAAATGCTAAGCTATGGGCAAACCTGCTTAACTAAGGTTGGCATTGCTTAAAGGGGCATACCAATGGGCAAATTTATTTAGCTGGGCTACGCATTGCTTACACCTGGTAAGCAGAGGTGTGCAATGCTTAGTGTTAGTTATTTTTAATTTTACACACTATTTGCTGTTTGGCATTGATTTATCATTCATTACATGTTATATATTTGTTTAGTATCTGTGATTCATGTGTACATACACTGTATGGGGTACTTGTGTTTATTGGGGGATTTCACCACTTTATTACAATGACACCTCACATCTGGACTTAATGCAGTACTCCATTTCACAGATATATGTTATTTAGTAGGTTATACAACAAAAAAAATTATAAATTCCTTTCACATGTAAATTGTGATTTTGCTGTAGTGAGTATCTATTTGGGTATACCAAAATTTAATGTACAGGTAGTGTGTGTAGTGGTAAATCACTGTGGCTATGGTGTGTAGGGTCCTGGGTTTGGGACTTTCAAAGGCTGATTATTTTGTTGTTGGGCAGAACAGGGGCTGTTGGATACAGAGTGATTAAGGCACTTTTAAGCAGGTGTAAGTGGGTTTGCACGGGTTTGCATGACAGTAAGCAATGCTAACTTCGGGTTAAATATTCTTACAGTCAGTTAGCCTCTAAATTGCTTATTCTGTGTAGGCATTGCTTACCCCTGTGCAAACAGCACTAAACCTGCTTACTACTGCTTAAAAGTGCTTACTCTTGCTTACCCTCGTACTAATTTAGAAAGAAAAGAAACATGGGTCTTGGGAATGTGGTAGATTTGGACATGTAATATATTTTTTACACTATTTGCTGTATGGCATTTATTTATCATTCATTACACATTATAACTTTGTTTAGTATCCCTGATTTATGTGTACGTATACTGTATGGGGTACTTGTGTTTATTTGTGGATTTTACCACATTATTACAATGACACCTCACATCTGCACTTAATGCAGTACTCCATTTCACAAATATATGTTATTTAGTTGGTTATATAGCAAAAAATTTTCACGAATTGCTTTCCCATGGAAAATGGAATTTACTACAGTAAGGTTCAAACCGGGAATGATTGCTCATGAAGTGAACGCTCTAACCACTACACTATTGCAGCACTGCTACTAAATGTATCTTGCCCTTTTCCTTCTTGTGCCATTTAAGCTAGAGTATGAGTAGCTAAGCAATGGGCAAAACCATGCAGCTACGTTTAAATTTAATCAGTTTGATAAAAAAAAATATTTCTAGTGTTATTTTCTCTAAGAAGGAACAGGTTTCACTTACTGCTGTGGATTTCTGCATGCCTCTGCACATTTGACAGAAATCCTAGAATGTTTGTTGTGATTGTTGTCATACAGATCTTAACAGAATCAGGGACAAATCCAGTATAAATTGGGGATGATTAGGGACACTTTTCAAATATTAGTTCTATTAACTTGAGACATTACCAGAATTAATAATCAAAATGGGAATTAATATGCATTTCCTGATGTGAAATTACTACTCAGCTCTTCTTTATTGTCATATTTATTTAAGTATATTTCACCACCTTTTGTTCAACAGGCACCAGTGTTAACAGGGATTCAGAGGGACAAAGCTGAACTTTTGAGTCAACATCAGGGACGTCCCTGAAAATCAGAAAAGTTGAGAGGTCTGAGTTGTACTATGAGCGTTCTCACTCATTTTGATTGCCGAATGGCAATTCTTATGTGCAGGGGCATGTATATTGTGAGAGCTCTGCTCTCAGACACACCACCTGCACTCATCCATGCTCCATGTTCATTTAAGAGCAGAGGCAGCACGCCTTCATAACTATGCATGGCGGGCTGCCTTGCTGCTCTTAAATGGTCCTTTCGGTGCAGGAATAAGTTATTCCTGCATGGAAGTTTACTGAATCCCAGGGAAAGTGTAGCTTGGTTGTTAGGATGAGTATGTATGGAAGCATGCACACACCTCATAAGGCAGCTACAGAATGGCTTGCAGGCTGATGAGAGGGTTCAAAGAATATGCAGACTATCCTTCTCCCTAATGCCCAACTCTTGATTTCAAGGAACAAATGTGCCATTGGGCTCTTGCCCCCGTGGAAGTGCAAATGCTTCAAGTGGGTGCAGGAAGGGGGGGTCACTTGACTGATCCTCTGGACAAAACAAAATGAGTTTTTGTTATAAATATCTGATAAAATAAGCATGCTCCTGGACTGATTTAGATGGTTTAAGTAAGCTATTGCCCCCAACACATAAAATTAAGATTAAAGGTTTCTATTATCAGCTATGATCACAGAATGCAGGGTCATATACAATAAACATATGCACTAAACAGAATTATACTCATTCTATTACAGAATAAGTAACAGTTTTCTCAAGTAATCATTCCCTAAAGTTGCAATGCAAGATGTGTAATTTATTACACACTAGACCCCAGCACACACACACACACACACACACACACACACACACACACACACACACACACACACACACACACACACACGCGCACACACACACACACACACACACACACACACACACACACACACACACACACACACACACACACATATACATACACACACACACACACACACACACACACACATACACACACACACAAACACACATTGAGCTATATGGTGGAGTTAGTAGAGTTTGAGAGGTATGGCCAACATGTAGCCTTATAAGAACAGTGCAACACAAACCATTTGAGGACCAGACCAAATGTATGGGGCACAATGCTAGCCAACCTGCTAAACAGTGCAGTCTATAACCCTATGTGCGATGTTATGACTTCTACCCCAATCAATCCATAACAACAACTACATAAGAGCAGCATCTGTAGACAAAGCCTGTCACTGGAACAGAGCAGAACAAAGAGCCACATATAAGGGGAAGGAGGAACCACTGACCAGAGAAACGTAGAATGTGCAGACTAGAACACTTTGTGCAGTGGCATGATTTCCCTGCAGTGTATGAAGTCAGTAGACAAATGTCTGTCAGCGGTTCCTCACATTAATCTACACTGATCTGCCACTGACATACCTGGACATCACAGTGCTGTGCAAAATATAACTCACATATTATGCAAAACTCAGCTCAGTCCAATACACTCTGTACTCACCCCAGATATGACTCAGTTAATATGGATATCACACAGCCAGGAAATCCAACAGCCAGTATATCAGTGAGGTTCTGGACTGTTTACACAGGTTCAGCAGCCAATAGGCTGTAGTGCACAAAATACTGGACCAGAGTACAGGTATATCTGGCCTGGAGTCCCACTCTTACTGTTGATGGTCATTCTGGGCATGCTCCTACACTTAGTTACTTTCAGCCCATGTCTGAACCCACATCTGACTATAGAACTGGGATGCACATATATCCCTTGTGCATACAGACAGCTATGTACATCTTAACTGTCTATCCTCACCACCACCAGACAAGTTTACCCCCATCTATCCAAATGTGGTACATATAAGAATTATCTGGATCTGTTGCATATGATATACATACAGATATATAGGTAACATACACAAATATATCAATTTATAGAAAGGCAGAGACAGGGGCAGAAAGAGAGAGAGAAAGAGAGAGAGAGAGAGAGAGAGAGAAAGGCAAAGAGAGAGAGAGAGAGAGCAAGAGAGACAGAGAGAGAACCAGAAAGGCATAGAGTGATGTACTGCCACAGCCACACGTACCCCAATTTTAACCAGTGGCATGTGCAAATACTATGGTGAGCCTCATTGTGTAATAGCAGGGGTTGTAATCTCACATCAGTCATCGTGTGTGTGTGTGTGTGTGTGTGTGTGTGTGTGTGTGTGTGTGTGTGTATTTGTGTGTGTTTGTATTTGTGTGTGTTTCTGTATGTATTACACATACAGTAGAATACACACACCCAACAGGCCTATCTCTGTACAATGGCCGCCCATATTTTGGCCCTGTGACTACTGTCCTCCACAACAGTGGTCTCCCTGTCAGCAGCTACTGATGTCATCCACCCCAACAGCAGTGACAGACATACTCTACATGTCTAAGTCCTGTGGTGCATGTGATAAGCCCATGGTGCTGTAATATACACAGTTAGATAGATGGTGGTTCTATTCCCAACAATGACAACTGAGTGAGTATGTGTATAAATATATTTCCTTGTGGCCGTGTATATTTCCTGCCTATGTGTGTGCAATGTCAATATATGTTGAGGCCAGTTCCACCCTGCTAACCCCCCATTGCCCTACTTTACATGGCCTGCTGGTGTCATCTACCTTACATGCACATAAACACACTCCCTAGCCACATAAGTCTGTGGTGCAAACAGTATATATATATATATATATATATATATATATATATATATATATATCACATTGTAGTGTAGACAGTTAGAAATATACTGCTTTTATTGCCAACAATAGCAACACAGTGAGTGTGTGCATGGAAGTATATTCCCTTGTGGTTCTGTGTATTTCCTGCCTATGTGTGTGCAATACCAATACATTTTGAGGCATGTTCCACACTGTTAACATTACTGTACAGGGCCTGCTGATGTCATCCACCTTAAATGCACCATTGGACACTCACCAGGCATGTAAGATTTGTGGCACATGCAGTAGGTAAGTTGCTGTCTGGTACATACAACTAGATAGGTAGGGAGATAGGTAGGGGTTCTAATCTCAATACTGCCAACAGTGTATGGGTTACCATTTTGAGGCCTGTTCCACCCCCCTATTGCATTACTTTACACGTCCTGTTGTTGTCTTCCACCTTAGATGCACTGTTTGACACTCTGCAGCCCATGCCTCTCAACTGTACCGAGTTATGCAGAATGTCCAGATGTTTGCTTCAAATATTTGGTCTGTTTCTCATAAATTGCGGATTCTGGCAAATCACTGGCAGATCACTGAGAGTTGAAGTCAGAAAATAATGATGCCCTTTGAGTTTCAGACTTCATACCCTTCACAAAAGTAATGCTAATGCAAAACCTGTCACTCTATCAGTTATCTAAGTTTGTAAGAGCAATATGTAAAAAGTGTCCCTATTTTTAAGCCTGTATCCCCTCATTATTGAAGGCTTTGTCCACATTTATAGATCTAAGATGTTGAGATGTATGCCCTAGGCATACAAGCTCCATGGTGCATGCAATAAGGACATACCACTAAAGTACATACAACTAGATATGTAGGGGTTCTAATCTCAATACTGACAATTGTGTGAGTGTACTTGTCTGTGTATGCATATCCCCTATAGAAGCATGGCTGTCATGTGTGTGTGTGTGTGTGTGTGTGTGTGTGTGTGTGTGTGTGTGTGTGTGTGTGTGTGTGTGTGTGTGTGTGTGTGTGTGTGTGTGTGTGTGTGTGTGTGTGTGTGTGTGTGTGTGTGTGTGTGTGTGTGTGTACATATGTATAACCCCTTGCAGCAGTGTGACTGTGCTATGTCCACAAACATACCTCTTGACCTCTTAGAGAAAGACATCTGGATAAATCCATACAGAAAAGTGGGACAAAGGCCAAATATTAGGCTCAATCTTTAAATATTGCTGTGACAAACATAGAAAGTAGATATCATAATAGGTTGTGTATTCACATGCATTTTCTGAAGGCTATGAAGTATGACAGGAGAATATCTGCTACTATTGTCTAACATCAGTCTTTAATGATTTCACACTAATTTGCCAGAAAACCACAATGATATGATAAATTGAACAAAAATATGGGGCAAATATCAGGACATTCTGCGGATATCTGTAGAGGTGAAAGGTATGACCATCACCTGTACCACCCTGCAGGTTGAAGTCCATGTTTGGCCAGGTGTGACCTGTGACAATGACTCAAACAATACAGAGGTCCCCTCAGTATAGGACAACAAACATTTCTTAAAGTTGTCTACTAGTTGCATAAAGCAGTTATTTCACATCAGAAGCACCTTAATGTTATGAGAAATAGCATAATCTATGGTAATGTGACACAAAGAAGCTGTCATACTGGCAAACCAAGGTCTGTTGCACTTGCCGCGGGTATGGTATTCCTGCTAACTGTCACGATACTACAAGACGTGTCCCCACATTCTACATTTGATAAGGTGGCAACCCTACACTTTGTTGCCTATTTGTGTGCAATATGAAGACATGTGTAGGCCCTGTGAGTAGCTGTTGTCCCCAATGACCCACATGTATATAGGCATGAATGCTAACTACCATCACCCACATATATAAGTACCGCCTAAGACAGCAGCAATTGTAAGTAGTGTGTTGTCTGTCATTTACCCACAAATTGATGTTAACACACTGCAATGGGGTCATACAGCAGGTATGTAATGTTGCCTAGGTCCTGGCCTCAAGCTGAATGCAGAAAACAATACCATCATACCATATAGTGAAGACATGGCCCCACTATTTCCCACATCAACAGCAACCCCATAAACACACAAACTGCATTGAGATATCTGGGTACTCAGGTTGATAACACTTTTGCATTCAGCCATCAAGTAGTGGCAGTGGTCAGAAAAGGCTTGTACATGGTTCACCACATAGGTAAAGGGACTGCATCCAGACAAAAGGTGGTCATTACCTCTGTATAGTCCTCAGTAAAACAATACATTATCATCATGGCAGGTCTGGAATGCACCTATGCAGACATCTGTAGCAACTGGAAAGGCTATGTTCATACCCACAAAGGTTATCTGTGGCCTTCAACATCTGTTCCATGCAAACAACCTCAAATCAGTAGTGCTCCACTTGGTATCAGACAGGTTGTCCACAGGTGGGCTGTGGCATGCATAGATGGCAATGTTCTGCTCAGACCTTCAACAGCTGCCCCATATATGTGAGTCTAACTCTGCTTATTACCAGCATGACAGGCCTGAATCACATATAGGACAGTAAAAACATGCTGGAGAGACAGATTTGTCTCCCAGAGGCTGCTCTGCCTCAGGAATGCACTTCCTATACATGTCAAACAGAGTACCATGCAGACCCTCATCAAGTGCATTCATGATGAGTGGATGGAAAAACAGAAATCTGTCCCAGGGGTCCAACCTGTGTCCATCAATGCCAGGGGCAACAGCTGCTGATCAATGGTTGGGGATAAACTAATGGGTAGGCTTATAAGGGATCCATGGCCTGTACAGTATTAACCTTTTATGGCCCTATGAACCTGTGATCCTACAGAACTCCCAGGTGATATGTATCAACAGTAGAATACTGTGTCAAGGAGTATGCATGCAAGATTATGCTGTCAGGCCTCATTGTGCATGCAAGATTACACTGTCTACCCCCATTGTCCCTCACACATTGTTCCACGAATATTCACCTAGGTAAACATGCACATATACAGCCGTACCTTCGTGAGGAAAAAGTCTCTGCATTGCCACTACACTATCATGAGCTTCTGTAATGACAGCAGGTCCCCATGACTTGGACACACAGACACCTGAAAAAGAAACAGAATAAGGTCTGTTAGACAACAGTCAGTCATCAGTACTAATAGCAGTAAAGCATCATGGCATAAAGGTATATACACTTTGATGTATATGCATGACAATTGCCAGCAGACATCACCTTATGGGTCATAACACTACTGCACTACAAACTACCATTAACTGTACTATATTTACCCTATGCATCAGACACGTAGGTTCATAAGTTCATAGGTGTGTACTAGGTTAATGGCCCTAGGGCCTTTACAAGCCTAGCCAATAGAAGTGTACTGGCATTATGCCACCCATCATTAGTTCCCAGTGCCTCTATCAAGTAGAACCACTGGAGTTATCCCTGGGGTGAACTTTCTGTTTCCCATCAACTCATCAAATTTCTCTTGAAGAGGACTAGTGAGGTGCTCTGCTTGACATGTATGCAAAGTCTATTCCAGAGCATGGGTAGTCTCTGGGTTATGAACCTATCCCTCCAGCATGTTCTGTTGAATGTGGTAATGAGGTTGAGCTCTCTGGAGTGTGTGGTGTGGAGGGATTGGGATTTCTTTAGAGCATGTCCCCGCATCGATTGTATGGGTGATAGGGATGTGTCACAGGTATCATCACATGCACAGAGTGTGGTGTAGAGTTGCCAAAGGCTTAGGCTGTGCCATACAGTTGACATCATGTGTGTGTGTCTGGAGGGGGGCTGGTCAACTGGGCCATGTAGAGGAGCCATGTGTGTCTAGTGGTGAACTGCATGTAACAGTGTTATGTGAGTGTGTGCATGCATACAGTAAAGCCATGTTCTAGCCTTACACAAGGATTTGTTGGACAGCCATGGACAGTGAGTGGCAGAATGTACAGTTCACCATCTCCTTTCACGAACATGGAAACTGGTTCTGTCACCAGTGGCACTGGCACCACCATGCCCAGGGCCAGATGTGGTACTACTTGCCAACAGTCACAGGTTTCTGCTGGGTCTGTCCCCCTCACGGGACTGCCCAGGAACATGTGCCCATGGCCTGTCATTTAATGGAGTGGACAGCACCCTCTCTTTGGTAGTGCTGATGGTACTGTCACTACAGGAGTGTGACTGTGTATGGCCACATGGACTCACAACTGATGTTGCTGACATACATCCATGTGTCAGACACCCTGCTCCCACCACATGTTTCAGTACAGACATTGCACAGTTAAGGACTGATAATGTCTCACCCCACCGTCTATCCACTACATCAGGGAAATGACGTAAGGCATCACCAATGCTGTGGAGGGAGTCATGTATGCCAAGCAGTGTGGTATTCATGACCCTGAGCATCTATCTGGTGTACTGTTCACAATGTGCCTGTGCCTCCATGATGGCCCAACACATGCATCGGGTGACACATGCTGTGACACCTCTGACAGATGCTGGATGGGCAGCAATCCTCCTTCAAACACCCTGTCAATCTGACTGTGTGGGAGCTTGCCAGCTTTCTGGCTATGGCTAGTGTCTACAGTCACAGATGCCATAGATGCCACACTCTGCTGTTTGATGCCACCACCCTCTGACTGCCCAATATCTGTGGCTGCTGGGTACTGGTAATGTGTGGGCATACTGACTCTGTGCTGGGACATTGGGGATGGTAGTGCGATGTCAACCAATGGGACAGGTTCAGCTCCCAATACCCCACCTATGCTTCATAATGTCCACCATCATCATTATCAGAGTCTGATAAGACACTGACATCAGGTTGTGAGTGGGACATACTCCATCCCCCATGGTCACCTGTGAGGGGAAGACAAAATTACTACATTAATTTCACACACACACACACACACACACACACTCACACACACACACAGACACGCACATGCACACACACACACACACACACACACACACACACACACACACACACACACACACACACACACACACACATATACACAAACACACGAGGTGCTACAAAGGCTTTATACAGACCGCACTTTCTGACTGCTGCCATGCACAACACACAATCAGACCACAACCGGCACACTCTGAACAGGCCCTCAATAACATGCAGTGCAGCTACATCCAGTTAATGTTGCTAGTACTATACACCTGTGAAATATGTAACAAGTCAAACTTATCCACACCCCCACCAGGGGCAGCAATATCCTAGACCTAGTCATTACTAACATGGGCAACCGGTATTCCACACCAGAGGGCAATTCCTCATTGGTCAGATCCAACCACAAGCTAATCACTCTAGACATCCACATCCAGCCCCCATCCCCCATTATGGAAACCACAATAAAAAATTTCTCCAAAGCCAACTTCACGCTGCTTAAGAAAACTTCATGACACCCATGCTGATGGACAATAGAAGTACGACTGCTGAATCCTACACAAATGCATTTTATAAGCACTTACACAAGTGCATGGATCATGCAAACCCTAACAGAATCAAGATGCTATCCTCCAAAAAAAGAAAGCCAATCTGGTGGTCGCCTGCCATAAAAAACTCTACAACAGAAGAAAGAAACTGTTGCAAAAGAGAGTAAAACCCCATGATTGGAGGGACTCCCCGGTCAGCCTCAGTAAGAAGCTAAGATCCCTCATAGAATCCTCCAAAGCTAGTTATGAAAACAAAATTGCCACTGATTCTAAAGACAACCACAAGGCATTCTATAGCTATGTAAAGAATCTCAATGGCCACACTCAAATCTGCTCTGGGTTATAGTACAATGGCACTAAATATACAGAACCAACTGATATTGCCAACATCCTGGCAGATAGGTTCAGTGCTAACTTTACCCCCCTCTCATCCCCTAAAGGGCCCATCTCTATACCAGAAGAATGCAAAGTTCCTGTAATCATGGCTGCACAGGTAAAACACACTCTCCAAAGCCAAGAACACAGCATCCATGGGACCTGACCACATCCCAGGCTGCGTTCTACATGAACTACAGAACAAACTGGCACCCCACCTAAGTACCATATTCAATCATAGCCTCACCTCAGGCTTTGTGCCCACTGAATGGCACGTAGCAATGGTTATCCCACTCCACAAAGGGGGAGCCACCACAGGCCCCAGGAACTACCGCCCCATTAGCCTGATGAGCCTGGTCTGCAAAGCTATGGAACGTATCATCATGGAACTTATAAACAATGACATTGGTAATCTACAAACTCTGGACCTCAACCAGTTCGAGTCTGTAAAAGGCAGACCGTGTCTCCTAAACCTGATAGACTTCTTTGAATCGGTCACCAAAGCTGTAGATGAGGGTAAGGTGGTTCACACAGCCTATCTAGATCTCGCCAAGGCTTTTGACACCATCCCCCACTCTGGAATTATAGATAAACTCACTAAACTAGGTATAAATCCATATGTCACAAGATGGGTTGCCAACTGGTTCACTGACAGAACCCACACTGTGAAAGTAGCAAACTCCAAATCCAACTTCAGACCAGTGACAAGTGGAGTGCCACAGTGTTCAGTCCTGGGGCCTCTCCTGTTTAGATGCCTGGTGTTAAAGCTTTGGCCTCAAGCTCAATGCCAAAATGTGCATTGTCATCCCTTTTGGTAAAAACTCTGTACCCATGAACAACCACATAGGCAGTAGTCTACTTAACACCAAAAGTGTGATGAGAGACCTTGGGACACAGATGGACAGTAGTCTCTCCTTTGATAATCACATTGCCACACTAGTCAAGAAATCCTTCTATGTGGCACACCTCATCACAAAAGGTTTCTCATCCAGGAAAAAAGAGGTAATTGTCCCCTCTACTCGTCACTCATTAGACTCATTATAGAGTACAGCACCCCTTTTGGTATCTACTTCACAAGACATCTAGAACAACTGAAAAGGCCACAGAAATACCTCACAAAGAGGATTACTGGCCTCAAACAGATGCCCTATGCAGACCATCTCAAAAAACTCCAGCTTTACACATCGCCTACTCAGAGGTGATCTCTGCCTAACATACAAAGCTATGTCAAACTCAGAGCTGTTGGACATGCTCCACTTAAATAAATCCCAATCCCTCCAAGCTACACTCTCTAGGGACCTAAACCTTGTCACCACAATAAACAGAACATGCTGGTGGGATAGATTCCTGTCCCAGAGACGTCCCATACTCTGGAACAAACTACCTATCTATATCAAACAACGCTCCTCATTAGCACTCTTCAAGAAAAATCTTGATGATTGGATGAGAGATAGGAAATTCACCCCAGGGATCACTTCTGTGGCTCTGCTCAACAGGAGCACAGGAAAATAATTTTCTTGGGTGGCAAAAGCCAGGGTACATTTTGGCTAGGCTTATATAGGCCCTAGGGCCAATAGCCTAGTACCTACCTATAAACCTATGAACCTTCACCTAAAACAAAGTGTACCTGTTTACACAATAGTAATGCACCCCTGTGTAACAGACTGGCTACACCTTTACAAAAATATGTGCTAATTTGTTACAGCTCCTGCAAATATGCTATTGTGATTACTGATGTGATGCACTGCAGTGAACCTCACCACAAGTTAACATGCATGTATTGCAATATGGCTAAACTTAACAATACTGTCCATGGCAAACTGGCAGCCCTTAACATGCCTAGGGTATAGATGAGCCATAACAAAACAGTTCCACACTCACTGGCTAAAGGATGATAGCCCCAGCCACAGCAGAGGTACCTATGGATTTGTGGGGCAGAGGTATTGTCAGCAGACACAAATGTGGCATTGGTACAGGATAATATGTGCATTTATCGACATGTACAGTACACACTGTGGTACTACTCAAATTGCTGTCATTCACAATATGTGTGCACATGTGTACATTACAAAACCCCACCCACAAATGAGATTGACCTGACATATGTGTACAGGTATGTAGAGGCCACCACTATGAATGCTACACTATTAATGTGATGACCACTGGAGGCTTACCTGGATGGTCGTCGGCTGTAGAGTCTCTGCCACCCACCTTCATGGCATATGTTGTGTAGTTTCTTTTGAGCTGGTGGCTGAACCCAGGTTTGCCAGGAACTCCTCTGTGGCTGAGAGTGGGAGTTGTGTAGCGGATCCTCCCCTGGTGCCAACACGTTCCCTTGCCCTTTGCCATGCATGATGTATTGTATTTGTAGCACAGTGTCAGACCTGTTCAAAGCTCTTGCCCTGGTAGCCCACATCATTCACTGCTGCTACAAGTTCTGACCACAGTGCAGTGCATTCTTGCTGGTTATGGCAAGTCCTTGTCAACAGCATCCGGTGATAGAGTCTCAAGGCATCAATAATGGCAGCAGTCTCAGCTTCTAAGAAAGGTGGATTGCAACATCGATACATCCCACCTGAAAGGCGTGAAGAGGGGAACACATCACAGGACTGTATACATTGCTCACCACAATGTACAGACTCTGCACATCCACATTTGCCACCACTACCCACTGCTAATTCTCACATCATACCCCACCATCTATCACCACAGTATATATGTGGCTATTAGCGACATAGTGGCAATACATCATACATTTCCCTCCTAATCCTGATGTTTCATGCTATTTACTGCATGTGCTATGAGATGTTCAAATGCATTTTCCTGCTGCACCTATTACTGCTTGTTCATAGCCTGTCTACATGGTATGCTGTGGTGTCAGCGTCCTACTGCTGTAATAAGCACCTGGGCTGTAGGCCCACCCCTCAGGTCTCCCTGCCCTTTCTCTCTCAAATTCTGGACTATATGGCTGGACAATGTCTTACAGTTTCCCCTGCTAGTATGGTTGATATGGGTGTCCTGGCACAGTGTAGCACCTGCCTCATGTACATGGATGGAATGACAATAGCAACATGCAGTCCATGCTCCCTCCCTGTCAAAGCCACATATTTGTCTACAAACAGGTTGTTAACCCAATCAGTACACCTCACACACCAGCCACACCTATACAACACACACACACACACACACACACACACACACACACACACACACACACACACACACACACACACATGCAGTGGATGTCAAAATACACATCCACAAACAAAGGAGACCTCTGAGGCAAAGCCACATGTGAATGCCACAGCTGTACATGGCACATACCACACATGGCCACACACCTATGTCCCACAAAAAAGCAGGCATCAGCACATGTCAAACATGTTACACATAGGAGACACCATTGTGAGACACAGTGATGTGCCTCTCACCTGGCTGTATATGTGGATGGTTACAGTTACTTGTGTGTCAGGTGACAGACTCTGCCATATCACATATGTACTGCTGTCTCTCACCAACAGGTAAGGTCATGAGTCTAGCACAGTCTATGTAGGTGTGCCTGACTTCAGATGTATGTCCCTGGAGTATATGCAGTGAGACATGAGTTAGCAGACTAATTATGTGTTACAAGGTGGTATGTCCCTAGCCTTATGCAGCATTCCACTGCCACCAAGACTGATCCCACAATACATTCAGGAAATGATTGACTTTAACATGTGGCCTTTTATCCTGTGATATTCCAGGGGGGGGTTCCTGTACCTGTGACCCTGGGATGCTATGGTCAACACACCACAATGCTCTGCAACAGATGGCCTCCATCTGTCTCAACTGGCTTTCAGGCATCTGGCAATGGTTCTCACCACCCCCATAGTGCCTTCATTAGGATAAGTGGTGGGATTACCACTACCGACATACAACTGTCAGCACAGCACACAATGAAAGCCATGCTGCTAAACCCTAGGTGTCTACAAATGACTCTGCCCTCAATGCAAGTATTCTTAACCTTGGGAAATGTGGACATCTGTGCAGTCACACACATGGTTCAAAGCTGCAGAAAGCACCCCAGCCTTACCTGGTCAACCATCCTATCATACAGTCATACCCCAAAGTGTGGGCGGAAATGGTATGGGACATGTGATTGCAGTATATATGAGACACATACACACCTCCACTCTGTACAGGCAATAAGATGGACAGGGGAAACCATAGGGGCAGTTCACCATTGCCAACACACCTATTGAAATCATAGCTAGCTACCGACTACCACATGTGACCAGGAAGCCCATCCTGCCTATATGGACCTCAACAACTGTATTCTGATTTGGGTCTGTACCCTGTATATTGGTCAGTTGAATGATCCAAACATACATTGGAAGATGTACCCATGCCAGCACACAAATGGCCAGAGAGCCATCAACAGTAGAATTACAAACACCTTGGTGCAGCTAGTGGCTACCCCCACATGAGGTGAAGGTGTGTTGCAGTTTTTATTACACAACACAGGCTATACCTGCAGCATCCCTACATTGTCATCCTATGTGGCAAAGCAACCATCATGCGGTCACATTTGCAATCACCATCTGCCACAATACCCATCTAGCTAGGGTCACACATACATAAACCTCCAATGTGGATACAGCCTCCTGGGGGGCAGGTGGTATACACAGATTTACAACCCCAAACCCCTCTGTAGGGACTGGCACCAATATCCACACACATGTGTTAGATGTGCATTTGTAGAGATGCATGGAGTCAGATATACCTGACAGGGCTACATCAACCTCTGCAAGGATAAGTACACCTGTCTGGTGGACATCTGCAATAGATAAGTGTCTATAACAGGAATGACGTACCACTGATCAAGACAAACTAGCGACAGGTGCCCATTTACAAGCAATGTCTCATTAGTTTGAACAAGTGAATGGGATCCCTCCTGGGAAGCTGCACAGCAAACCCAGAGCCCACATTGTCGATATCCACTAAAGACAATCATTTACCATTCTGCACATATGTCTGCAACATCACATGAAGCACCTGCATCTGCTTACTTGTGGTCAGGGACACCAGGTATATTAGTGCTGTAGGTATAGCATACTTGATGTATGACAGAGTCAGTGTAGGCTTCACCCCTGTCCCCCTCATCAGTACATCAGGATGTCTACAGTACCTGCCCCCTTCTCCTATATGTAGGGAACAGTCACCACTGTCATGTGAAAGTCATGGTATACATCTGCCATGGGAGCCTATCACATGACAGGATGCATCTTACATGACCCCAAGCATAACCTTGCAACAACATAAGCCACTGTATTTAAAGGAGATCTGACTACTGCCTTTACCCCAGCCGTGTGAAGGACAACCACTGTCACCCCTTTACACTAAGGTGGTGTGTCCACCATTCAGTCACATTATACACCCATCAGCCTAACTTGGCTGTTCTCCAAGGCCATAGCACAGTTTATAGTGCAGCTCATTAACAAGGACATTGGCGACCACCATACACTCCATCATACACAGTTAGTCTTTGTCAAGGAAGGGATCATATCTGTTACACTAGGTTGACTTCTTTGACACAATCACCAAAGCCATGGATGAGGAGTTACAGTGTACACTTTTATACCTTGACCTGGGCAAAGTCTTTGACAGTGTAACCCACCTGGCCATAATAGATATACTCTTCCAAGTATGCATCACACCATATGTTACCATAGGGGTAGCACACTGGCACAGTGATATGACACAGCTAAAACACAGAAGGGAATCCACGCCAAGCGGTTCACCCATAAGTAGCAGCATAACCTTTTATTCTGTGTTTTGGCCTTTGTTATGTGTGATGTACATGTCTGTGGTGCAGGGCACAGCCATTGGCCTATGGCCAACCATGTCTGCAGATGACTGCATGGTGTGTGCTGTCACCGGATTCCCCAGTGATATGCACATCTGCCTAAGGGTCTCATGCAGATGCATGATTGGTGCCAGAAACATGGCCTCAGGCCTCATACCAGGACATGCAGTGTCAACAATTTTGGGGAGAGTGACATTGCCACATATTATCACCATACTAACATCATCCTAGGCACGCAATCAGTCGTGTGGGATCTGTGCACACAGGTCAATGGCAAC
This sequence comes from Protopterus annectens, assembly GCF_019279795.1. Classification (NCBI taxonomy): domain Eukaryota; kingdom Metazoa; phylum Chordata; order Ceratodontiformes; family Protopteridae; genus Protopterus; species Protopterus annectens. The sequence continues at coordinate 785,193,361 of NC_056736.1, read as the reverse complement.
ATTGCATTTCACCACCATGTTGCTTCTGTTCTATGGTAAACCTTCTACATAACCCACCTCATACCTATGGTATGTCATCCAGGAACACAGGGTCCTAACATCCCTGCATTCCCCGCAATAAGGCCCAATTTACTGCGGTGGTGGTGCTGCGGTAGCGTTGTCACCTCACAGTTAGACATTGCCCATTCGATTCTCAGTTAGAGCGTCTTCTGTGTGGCGACATGCATGAATGTGCACTCCTTCGCTGAAGGTTGTGCATTAGGCCCGGCAAGCCAGTACGTAAAAATCTACTGCCAATCATTAGCGGACCGGAGTTCTACTGTGGCGACCCCTAACCGGGAAAAGCCGAAAGACACAAATTGTATAAAATTCCCCGCTCGTCATTCAACTCGCACAACACATGCAACATCCGGGGACATCCCAGAGGTTCCCCACCAGGGCGTACCAGGGCCTCAAACATCTACCATACACAGATAGATGATATGCCCAGCCCTCTACCCAGTTTCATACATACTCCTCAGAGGTAACCTGTGTCTGGCATGCAAGGCAATTATGGACTCCACATTGTTGTTACTGCTGCACTAGTGCAACTCAAGCTCCAATCTATTAACACGCACATACCCTCAACCTGGTGTGTGACATCAACTGGTCTTCTTGGCAGCTCAGATGTGTGCCCCACACACACAACCTGCTGTGGAATGGTCACCCTGTCCACATCATGCAGGGTAGCTATTTACACCTTTGCAGGCAGAACCTGGATAACTAGATGGTTAACTGCACATACACCCTTGGGATGCCACCTGTGTCCCTGTTGGATTAGGGCATCAGGTGCTGCCTTGCATAGATATGAGCTAACATCTGGGCTAGGCTTGTTGGGGCTCAGGGCCCATAGCTTAGTAACCTTGTATGGTCCTTGGTGTATACCAGCTATGGCCTGTGTGTTGTCACAGACTGTGTTGTTATGTGTCCACACCCATCACTGCCATTGACTGTTATGTGTCCCCTATGGGCAGCATTACAATACCATGTCATACAGCCAACATCCGACAAATATGTGAGTGGTACTACAAGTGCATGTGGACATTCCAGCAACATCTATGCTACACAATAACTGAGAGTAGTACATATGTGGTGTAGGGTTTCCTCTTCATAGGTGTCCAACATCTGAAGTACCCAGATGTTTGCAGAATGTGTACATGTGCCTGATATATGTGGACCCCATGCCAGACAAATGTGGATGTCTGTAAACCAGTTGGACAATATGTAATGGAGACCCCTTAGAACACAGTAATGGTACATTAATATCTGATACTGTATTCATGCCGTTACATTGTATGGTCAATATGTACACATGGGTCTATATCACATAGTCGAAGTCTTATAAACTTCGAACACGTAATGTTCGAACAATTATGTTCGAAGTTACAAAACTTCAACTATGGATAAACAAAAACAATGGGAAACAAAATAAACTTGTTTTAAGCAGGGGAGCAGGCCCCCCTGCATCCCCATACACCCCGCTACTTGAATATTCCAACTCCGAGATTGCACCCCACTGAATAAAATGGAAACCTCTGCTTATGGAGATTTCTATTCAAACGCTCAAACTTTAACAAATTCAAACTTATGGTCTCAACCATATGAGGGTCGAACTTGTAAAAGTTCGACTACGTGATAGGAACCCTGTACACACTGTTGCTGAGGTAGACTCTGCCCCCCCCCCCACTGCTACTGCCTATAACTTGCTGTCTTGCTGCAGGGGGGGCCACCAGGTATGCTAGCCATGGCTGTCAGGCAATGAGATACAGGTGTGGAGTACACAGTGAGCTAGCCAGAGTATGTAAGGAACAGCCAGGGACACCTGGACAATCTTTGAACTAACCCTGTATGACATTCACAGGCTGAGAGGGGCTCATGACACTACATGATGTGATATGCCAGCTGTATCCACCGGTAGTTACTGTCACTATTGTACAGCAAACAATCCAGTAGCATTTGTATGTGGGCTGACCATTGCTGGGGGGACTCAGGGGCCAGAGCTGCGATCTATGTCACTGCAGACAGAGCCAAATGCAAGACTGCAGGTGCTTGACAGCAGAATAACAGCAACATGTCATTCCAAGATATGTTATTGAGACCTATGGCAGAAAGTCCTATTTCCCATGACTGCATTGCCCCATCTGCATTCCATTACATGGTTAACTATGACATACTTGGTATAGTACAAACAACAGCCACACTGATGGCAAAACTGTGCACAGAATATAAGATACAATTATGTAGAAACAGTTACAAGCCCAGAACCAAAGCAGAAGACACAAACGGTACCAGTAAATTCCAAACAACTCCAATGAAACTGTGATAAAAAAGGCTTTATTACACAAAGGTAAGTGATTTTGCAATCTGCAAGATCTCTTCTTCAGACCATACTTCAAAAGCACAAAGAAACACATTTAAATTAAAAAGGTAATTGAAGAAAATTAAAAGGAACCAATCCAATTCTAAAGGCTATTAAGCCCTATGAGGTAAACATTGCTGTGCTAAAGGCTATGCAGCTACTCTAAAACATTAAAAACACATAGAAAATATATAACAAAAAACTTTCTGGTTATCTTTTCAGTTTTTTGTCTTTTAATATAGGTTTAAGTGAAACATAATCATTTAATACTAGCCCCCTATGTGCTGTCAACTGCAAAATCCATCTAAATTTTTTCCGTTCAGTTGCATTAACCAAATCACCTTTCCTAACACCTTCCACAACTTCATCTATAGCCATAAACCTATACCAATGGCTGTCACCCTGCAAAATCATATGCTTGGCAATTGCACTATACTGTAGCCCTTTATGGGCACAGTAATAGAGGTCTCTAATATGTTCCCTGAGGCATCTGTTTGTTTTTCCCACATAATATGCAGAACATGTCACACAATGGGCTAAATTTACTACATTTCTAGAATCACAGGTGGCCACCATTTTAAACTTAAAATTTTTCCTGTTTCAGGATGAATAAAGGTATTGCTATTATCAACAAACTTACAAAAAGCACAGCCGTTACATCGTTTAGTACCATCATTTATAGATGGGGCTATATCTATCAGTCTATTGGATGGATAACATAAAGTCTGTTTTAGAGACTTTTTATTCTTATAAATAAACCTAGATGTAGTGCCAACCAAATTAGCTATCTGAGTATCAGTTCTAAGGATGTGCCAATTCTTCTTAATAATCTCTCTAAGATTTATGCTATCACTTGTGTAAGTCATACAAAAGGAAATGGATCCATTCCCATTAGAACTGTTACATTCCAATTTGGAAATAGGTGTATAAAAATATAGCTTACCACGTCCCATTCTATGGGCCCTAGCAATACTGCAGGCATTATTTACTTCCTTTTTCTTATAACCTCTTTCTAGAAATTCTGTTCTAATAGAGGAAAGACTAATTTCAAAAGTGTGTTCTGTTGCATGAAGCCTAGAACTCCTAAATGTTTTCCAGTCACTATATTTTGAAAGATGAGAGGGGGTGCATACTAGTGCGATGTAAATAGCTACTACAGTAGCAGTCCTTCCTATATTTTTGGGTGTATATATATATATATATATATATATATATATATATATATATATATATATATACGCATCTCTCACAATACTAATATCTAAAAAATCTATGCTCAACTTAGAACTTTTCATAGTAATTAAAAAAAAATATATTACTTTTATTTGTTTGTGTCTTTCGGCTTTTCCCGGTTAGGGGTCGCCACAGCGGAACTCCGGTCCGCTAATGATTGGCAGTAGATTTTTACATACTGGCTTGCCGGGCCTAATGCACAACCTTCAACGAAGGAATGCCCATTCACGCATGTCACTAAGATGCTCTAACTGAGAATCGAATGAGCAATGTCTAACTGTGAGGCGACAACGCTACCGCAGCACCGCCACTGCAGTGTAAAAAAAATATTACTATTATTCAAATATACAGCAAATTGACAGAGACATGTGTAATCTCCTTTCCATAAGATAAAAAGGTCATCACCAAAATGATGGTAAAAGCATATACTATCATTAAAATCAGTGATTCCCAATACATGCATATTTCCCCATTCAGCCATAACCGAATTGGTGTAGCTATTGGCACAAGAAGTGCCCATAGCTATGCCTGAGGTTTGCAAATAGTATTTCTCATCAAACATAAACACATTAAAGTCTAATATGAATTCTACTAAAAAACAAATGAGATCTATTTTTTTCAACTGAAAAGGAACTCTTTCTAATAAGAAATGTGCATACATAATCAATTCCTATATCACTGGAAATTACAATAAACAGAGATGCAACATCCAACGTTACCATATATTCATTGCCCAATAGCACAGTATCAGATTGAAGCCTATAGAGGTCTCTAGGAAAGTGTTCTGTGTCCAATAACACTATATCATAGCTATCCAGAACAGGTGTTAATTGCTTTTCTATATAAATAGAGATGGGTTCTGTTAGCCAACCTCCCTTGCTACAATAGGTCTAAATGGGGCGTTTCAGAATTTTTATGTATTTTGGGTAAGCCATGTAGACTTGATATAATAGGATATTCATAAAAAAAAATATTGAAATAGATCTTTAGTTATCAGATATTCCTGCAGACAATTTCTCATAGACCTTAATTAACTTTATTTCATACATTCAATACTGAACAGGTCAATCATTCTATAAGTAGTATCATCTCTCAACATCTCATCCATTAAATCATAATAAAAGGACCTGTCCATCACAACTATGGACCATCCCTTGACTGTGGGCCTGATGACAATATCAGTGTAATTTTGTAGCATAGATAAAGCATGTCTCTCGTATTTATTTAAATTTGAGAATTTCCCTTTCCTATTATCCAAGCTCAAAAACTCATATATTTGATTTTCTTACACTTTGGTAAAGATTTCTAAAGCTGGAGATGTCTGTGGCGTAAAAGTGCTAGGTTTTCTGAATATACCTATATCACTGGAAACATTTTCTGTTGCGTGAAACAATGATTTCAATGCAACATTTCATACAAACAATCTAAGTTCTAAAATGGTATTTACTAAGTCAGCCCACTGAGCGAGAATAAATGACAGACCTTTATTTAGAAATTTCAGTTAATTCTCCATTAATATTGTATTAGAAATGTTCCATTCTAGTTGTCTCTCATTGATTTCTACATCTTTTTCAGTGTTTGAGTCAGACATTCATGGAATGACTGTTTCTGTCTGGCTTTTTACCCTTCCACCACTTGTTCCTTGTTCTCAATCCAGTACATACAAAAAGGGAGGGGTAGGAATGAGAGTGCCTGCTCACTATTGGTTGAAGTTGTCTTCCTATGGACTACTGGCTTGGATTCCAGACTTCCATCATGGATAGATGACTGTTTATTGGTTGATGTCTCTCCCTTTGGTGTACCATGGACTGATCCATTACTTGCAGGGAGAGACACAACCTCATTATGTTGCAAACTATTTGCTGCATTATTTACAACAGTAGAGCTTTTTAAAGCAGAGGAGGCTGTATTGGAGTCATTATGGCTCTCCTTCGGCCAAGTAAAAACATTCTGATTTTTTAGCACAGCAATATTTACCTCATAGGGCTTAATAGCCTTTAGAGGTAGAGTAGTTCATTTTAACTGATTCACTCCAATGGAGCTCAGGATTTTTGCAGTGTAACTTCCAATGGCTGGAGCTTAAGCCTTTTAACAGAATCAAATTATGTCCTCACATTTCAAACAAATCTTCATATCTCTGAAACCAAAAGGATTATGAAAGAAGTATAAATGGCAAACCCTTCAAAACAAACACCATTTATAGTGGTAGTATTCTTTAGTTTCTAGGTCTGAAACTGAATTGTATAAAACAGAGTAATGACTACTTTTTTAATATTTTGTAAACAACTTAAAATATCTCATCAACCACTCAAGTTACACACAAACTATTATCAGCATTTATTCATCTAGCTGAGAGCTTTCATAAGGGGCTAAGGAGTTCAGGCTGTGTTACGTGGTTGTTGAGATATTTAGAAAAATGTGAAAATTATATCTATATCAATTGATGTCATAAAAATAACAATTATTATCTCTTTACCTGCACTAGACAGAGGTCAAATATTAATGCAGTTGAGTTTGCCATTGTGTAAGCTTTATGGTGAAATCTATTAAAACCTTGTACATAGCATGATTTTGGAATTATTTATGCAAATATGAACAAGCAATATTTGATGCCTACAGGCCTCAGTAGGGGTTAACTGGAAATGCACCTGGAGGCATCACTTGGATATCATGAGTTAATTGTCTTCAATTACCTGTTTTAATTTAAATGTGTTTCTTTGTGCTTTTGAAGTATGGTGTGAAGAAGCAATCTTGTAGATTGCAAAAGCGCTTACCTTTGTGTGGTAAAGCCTTTTATATCACAGTTTCGCTGGAATTTATTGGAATTTGCTGATGCTGTTTGTGTCTTTTCCCATAGTTCTGGGCTTGGAATTGTTTCTACATATATGCTATAGTGATGTACTCCTTTGTGAGCAGAAATCCAGTGGTGTTTTTCCTTGGAAATCACAGTGTGTCTACATGAAGGAAGTCACAGACCTCTTTACTATAGGCAGCAACTTGCCTTTTGTAGGTAATGCTCATGAACAGGTGATTGCCTGTGCACCAATCTGTAACTCACACTTGCTAATAGCATCCACAACAACTGGGTTATATTGCCGTTAGCCGATGGCATGACATCACAGTGCTATAATTAAGGCCTTCATGTAGGCCTTGGCCCTTTTCCTGGCCTGTGAGGAGAGCATTATTGAGGTGTGGGAGCTACAGCATCACAGAGGGTAGGTGGAAATACTGTTCACTGTTTGGATTGATGTGGTATGTCCACAGTTTTGCATGCTATGTTTGACCATTGTTAACAGACTTTCTGATTATGTGGCAGGTTACTGTTTAACAATGTGTGTTGTGGTCAGTAAGGAGACAGGCAGATGTGAGTGTCATACATCATTTTTTATCTGAATGTGCATGCTGCTGCAGTTGATGCTGGTCTATCAGCTGTGTGTGTTTCTAGGGGGAGATTGTGACACATGTCCCTGTCACCTGAACATTCCCCCTCAACCATTTATGTATGGGTGTTGTGTGGATGCCCTGTTCTAGCTGTCTGGAAGGTATGGTAGGTCTGTATCAGGTAGCTGAACATATTGTGGGATGTGCAGCAGGCCACAGCTGCTGCATTCTGCCCAGGAGTCAAACTGGGGATTGTGAATAGATTGGGGGACAGCAAGCTGTATATGTCAGTGAGGGAGCAGTGTCAGGTCTTGTGTCACAGCATGGCCAGGGTGAGGCTACCCATAACAGTCCAGGTGAGGAATGTGTCTCTCATACATATGTTAAGTAATAGTGCCATCAAAAGAGTGGTAAGGGACATTTAGGACACATATTCATATTTGTGACATGTGTCCTACCCTCCAGGCCTTTGACATGCTACTGTGGGTGGCAGTGACTGTGGTAGCAGCAACCAGTTTTGCTAGACATTGCAGGGCTCAGTTATTTCTAGGTTATATTGACAAGCATGTATTTGTCGTGCAACAGACTGGACTGTGGGCCTGAACTGTGGGGGTCCAGATGTCAGACATGCTAGGAATGTAACAGATAGAGCTATCGAGTCATTATTATGGGAGGTGTAGTTGCAAGATATATGTGCATGCATGCAGTGTGTTACACATGATTGACATAAACATGTGTGTTTGGATGGCTATGACATGTGACACTGACCTGTCTGTCATGCTTTTGTAAAATCAGTCTGCACTGACTTGCCAGTACTTCAGCACAGAAGAATACTTTTGATGACAACCATGCCATAAGTAGGTGACATAACTGTGGACATTCTGAAACAGTGTGTGCAGTTGTCAGCTCTACCTGATATCAAAGGCCTCCCGTCAATCCATCAGCATGTTTTTGGCTGTGTACTGGTTTGGTGTCTGCATCACAGGCCTAAGTACACTATCATTTATCACATTATATGTAGAAGTAGTGTCACTGGTAATCAGGATATCTTGTTAAAAACAGCAGCAAATTTGCAGAGCTGAGTTAGTCTAGTGGTCTAATACACTATACTGTAGTTCATAGGGTCCTACTTGGTAAGGGTGTATTTTCTTCTTAATGTTACATCACTGCACTGCATGATATATTTACAAAAACAGCAGTAATTTCCCAGAGATGAGTTGGCCTTTTGGTTTAATGCACTGTACTGTAGTTTAGAGGGTCTTGGGTTCAATACTTGGCAGGAGTGTCTTTTTCCTAATGTTACATGACTGTACTGCATAATATATTTACAAAAACACCAACAATTTCCCAAAGCTGAGTTGGCCTAGTGAGCTAATGCTTTATGCTTTAATTCAGAAGATCTTCGGTTTGTGACTTGGTAGGGATGGTTATTTTATTGATGTGCAGAATAAGATAAGGTGATTAAAGCAGTTTTAAGTGGGTTTGAGCGCCGCAATACTAAGCAGCACTTAGTCCTGCTTAAACCCACATAATTTCCAAAAAAAAGAAAAAAGGGTTGATAGGAAAGTGGTGAAATGGGAGCAAGTAGGGGGAAAACAATACAAAAGGCAGCTAAGGATGTGCAGGAAGGGTGTAGGAAAGGACCTTAGTGCTGTGTTTCTTGGGCAGCAACAACTGTGATTGATGTGGACAATTTGGAATTTGGAGCCTCACACCCTACAGGGAGGGGTGTGGGTGACATAACTTTGCTGATTAATTGATGGGATGATTGATTTATGGCAGTGTATGTGGGGGCAAAATCTAGAGCTATGTGTGGGATGAATTGTTTTTTTTTTACAGATGCCCATTTTTTTTTTTTTTAAGGTGAGAGTGGGATGTTGGGGAATGGTAGTAGGTATGTTTGGGAGGTAAGTTGGGTAGGAGAGGTTGCTTTTGCAGACAGACAAAACAGTGGACAGGGGTGGTTTATGATACATGAGGGGGGTAAACACCTTGGACAGGGTGGGTGGTGCCCTCGATCTGATGCAGTCTATCATCCAAGTCATGTTGGATGACCCTGCGCACCATACCTGGAACCTGAGTCCAGCTAACAACCTCCTCTCCGTGGCCGGGCCCAGGAGGGTAAGGGCCCCATTCCCTGAGGTAGTACCACCCCTGGGTGGTGCAGGACCAGCAGAGGGAGCAGCTCCAGGTTGGGTCCAGATGTGCTGGGACCTGGTGCCGTAACCAAATGAGGTGGGTAGGCAGATCCACCAGAACCGGCCTACCCAATCGTGCTATGGTGTTGAAGTTTGTCAAGGTGTATAGGTTAGTCATGAACAGAACATTTAAACATTAGTTGAAACAGCATACATGGGTATTCCAATTAACCCACAACAATAACATTGCATAGCATACAGGACACATTAGATTAACAGTCAGTATTATAACAGCATGCCAGTAACTGTTATGGCAAAAGGCCAACAACAATAGAATCTCAACAAGGTATGTTAGTTAGTATGCAACCATTGTAATATATAACCAATAATACAACACAAGGCCCAACATTAGTTTTTCAGAACAACATATGTGGAAATGAACCCATACCCATACTATAAGAATAAAAATTTGTGATGCAGATAAGGGGTGGGGAGAGAGAAAAACATTCCATTACCAACTGTATAGGCTATATTTTTTAAAACAGTACTGCTCAATACTCTACAGGTCTACCCTTACTTTATATCTACATGTGCCCTATAGATTCTGTAGCACATACATACCTCTGAAGCTGTCCATATGGGATGGTATGGGCCAAGCTGTAAGAACTATAGGTGCATAACTACAAGGGACTATTACATGTCAGGGGAACATATATGACTAACATGATGTACCCTGCACTGATGTTGTGTGAGTGTGCTACTGGCATACTTAAACTAAATTTATATCCATCTCCAAGACTATTGGCAACAGTGATCAAGAGCCATGACAGTGTGATACTTGAGAAACATGTATCGTGCACAGTGCAGGGAGTTTAAACCCACCCTGCTGTCATTGGTAGGCATGGGGTTAGACTGTCAGCAGACATTCACAGACACACCAAGCATACAGCCGTACCAACAGTAGAATATTTCAGTTATCTTATCCAGTTGGAATAGTAGTTTACTTCATGACATTTTATTTAATGGAGCCTTACCACCTGGATGAGCAATGCTATTTACACACTAGTACATCTGGACACAGACATTAGTATACCCTTTATACAGCTACTACAGACATTTATTTACCTGTAAGTCCTGTGTGGATAATATCTGTTAACAATATGTGACTGTTTCTATAAATAGTCAGCACTACTTCTTTGTTACTATAAATAAATCTTACTACTGGTCCCTGGATTCAAGCTCTGGTCTGTGTGTGGAAAAAATAACAACATATGTATTACTTATTACACTGAGCTACTGAGCCATTGCTGTGTGTTGGCTGACTGCTATGTGTCTTCTTCAACAACAGATCAGAATACACACAACAATTGGCAGAATGAAGCTTTATTGAGAGTGACATGACACAGTCATTGGTATACATTTGACAATCTTTATTGTTCTCTACTTTAAATAATGCAGGCATTGAAGGTGAGTTGTTATCACACAACCTATGCAATACTAACTTTACTTCCTTTACAATTCTGACTACAGTTTTACTGTATTTCCTGTAAATCATGAATTAATTTTATGTATTCTCTTCACATTTAGAATACCAGTGTACTTTATTACCAGATCATTACTATTAATACCTTATACACGTCATTCTTACACATTATTAATGTTATTGGAGTACACTCATAACAGAATATACCTGCTGACAGTTACTACTGTACTCTTTCTTATTTATATTACTATATATTGCAAGATATATCTGTACTCAACACACTCCTGGTGCTTCTGCGCTAGGCACCCTGTGTGGGCCTCCAAGTTGTGAGCCCTCTCCTCTGCAGCTGTGGGAAGGGAAACACATGGTTATGCATACCTGTCTATCAGATATTCATGCTAGAACTTGGTAAAGCAATGGTTCCTATACTTAAAAACTTGTTGGGTATTGTGGGCCCAAGCATCTTGGATCCATTGGGCCAAGAGCTCCCCCTTCCTTCACTTCAGGTCATCATAATGATGATGCACCTGCTCAACATTGTGGGGGATTCTGGCTGCAGTGGTGATGTCATGTGCCAGACAGTCCGAGGCCTCAGACTTGTATTCAGAGCCCTGGTACTGGCCCTGGAGCAGCCTGTCACCATGGTCTTTGACAAGGAGTTCAGCCATGACCTTGGACTCCAAAATGTCCCAGCTCTGCACCCGAAGGCTCGCTCCCACTCCAACTCCAGCTATAGCTCCTGCAGTGATTAAACTCAAACATGTTCTTCTTGTATTCCCACCTGTTCAGCTTAAATAAGGCTGTTTTCCTACCCTTTGCCACCATTGGACCATTTTTAAAAATGCTAGTTGAAGCTTAGCACCACTCAAACCTGCTAAGCTTAGCTAAGCATTGCTTAAACTGATCATGCTTAGCAGTGCTCAGCAGTGCACAAACTTGCTTAGCTGAGCTGAGGACTGCTTAAACTGGGATTTCTTAGCACTGCCCAAACCAACTAAGCGGAGCTGCACATTGCTAAGTACTGCTAAAATGGTACCTGTTTGAGCATTGCTTGACTTGGCTTAGCAGAGCTTAGCTACGGGCAAACCACACTTTTTTACAAAAATAAAAAAAAAAAATATTGAAAGCATTTGTTCATTAAGAATAATTTATTATTATGTGTATCTGTTTTACTTTATATTCCATAAACATATGCATTTCACTACATTATCTGGTAGTGTAACTTTACTATATTGGACATTTGTGTGTAGCTAGGGTTTTTATCCTGGGGTCTCCACTGCAAATCGGCTTCTGGTCAAGCTGGACTAACCCAGTTAACAAATTTCTATGTATGCATACAAAAAAAAAAAAAAAAACATATACATTTCCCTATCACATGTAAAAAGCTAAATGGTTTCTATTCGAACCATGCACCTACTCCACACCAGGCTGTCACTCTAACCATTTAGCTACCGAGGATATGATGATGAGAGCTATTTTGTTCTATATAGCTCTCAGTTACATTTAAGCACTGCTGAGCAGCGCGCCGCACATCGCAAACCCACACAGCTATGCTTAAACTTGACCTTTTCTATTAAAATTAAAACCATCTCATTTATATGTTTACATGTCTGGCATGTGTTTATTGCTAAGCTCCATGCCGCACCACGCAAACACACACACACACACACACACACACACACACACACAAAAAAGGATTATGACATGTTCACATTTAATTTCACTGCCATATGGCACTCTGACAGTACAGGGGTTGTTTTAAGGACACTGTAAAACACTCCCTACATATACATTTTACAACTGACCCAGGACACACATATTTATTTTATATTAGTGCCGTCTGCACTTTGACAGTGCAGGGGGTGTGTTATGGACACTGTAACACACCCCTTACATATACATTTTACAACTTGCCCAGGACACACTTTTAATTTTAATATTGTAGTGCCATCTGGCACTTTGACAGTGCAGGAGATGTGTTACACATCTCCGAGCACTGTAACACACCCCCTACACTGATTCAGTAACCATGTACATGGCTCTCCCTCAGTAGCGTGCCCTCAATAATATGCAAGGCATGCTGCTGAGAGGGAGCTGCAGACATGGCCAGAGTACACTCTGTGTAGGGCTTGCACTAGTCCTACACAGAGTTTATTAAATCTGGGGGGTAGTCTTTCTTAGACAAAATCATTTTACAATTATGCTTATAGTTTAACTTCTCTAAAATGAATGACAAACAATTTCATAAGCACACTATCTGTTGTAGCAGTAGTGTCACAGTAATTAATCTGTTTAAAACCAAGGTGAGCATTCTTTAAAGTATAAAATGCAACATTTAGTTTCAAAAGATTTTGTTTTATTTTAAAATATTTTTTGAAAGTTAAGTAGGAAATATGTGATATGTAAGTGATACAACAATTTTAATCACTGCTTACATCTTCCTATGATTTCAGGAAAAGTTATATTTGTACTAGACTATTTTACATTAGAAATGAAGCTGTGACTCATGTCATTATCTACAACAGAAGTTAAGTATAAGATAACTGAAATCATTGATCCTAAATTCTTTATCAATATGCCTTATTTTCATAAAGCAGTGTTTATTGGATTACAGCAGCAACTGTAAGGGGGAAAATGACATAAGCAAGTAAATTATGACTTCAGATGGGTACTAAGCTGTAGAGCCATCTTAGGAAAAAAAATATAAACAAGAATGTTTGTGCCATTATATTGTCCACTATATTGTAAAAACAGATGTATGCTATAACCCAATGTAGCAGGATCTGCTACCAACCTGGAAACTAAAGGTGGTGATGAGGAAGAATAGAAATGAACACCTGATGTCAGATCACCCATCCTGGAAGGATAGGAGGTAGTCCTGTCTACTAGCAGGGGCAGGAAATTGACCATGTCAACAGGATTTCATTCATGAACCATGTGAGTGAATGGGTTTATGACATTTTATCACTACTTGAAACTCTAAGTAATGCTCAAAACTGAAAACATCGACAGAAAAAAATATTTTTTTTTACAGGGGGGGGGGGGCTTCCATATCCCCTGATAACTGCATACACTAGCTTTGGTATTACACTACAGTGGCGAAAGGGAACACTTCCCACACCCTGCTGTACCACAGTCTTGTTCACAAAAGGTGGTACATCTTAATCAGCTGATTAAGCTCCATCAGCTGTAGCAGCTTTCTCATTATTTGATGTTAAAAAAAATGGGTGAAATCAATAGAATCTGAGGGAATATGCACTGCCACAGAAGAAAGCATGTTAGGCATTAAACTCTGCAAGTATGCTGAGTAGCCAGGGATTAGGGCCAGCAATAGAAGAATGTTGCTGGCTGCCTAGATGGTAAGCTCTTGTAATTGGCTTTTACATTGTGGGAATGAATGGGTGGGTGAGTCATGCATGACAGACAACAGGGATAAAAAGTATTTGAAGAAAAAATATATATACAAATGATGATTTTTGCCTATGTTAAATTTCAAGAAGAACAAGAAGTAGAACACACTCTGAGGTTTATCGTAAAAACAGTGAACATTCTATTATGAATACAAAACTCCAAAAATCGCAAATTCATACTTGTGCAAACTTATTGTTTAATGTGGGAGAGTTCTCAACACCCCAATATTCAGGCTTCAACCCATCCTCCACACTGCCATTCAATATAATCAGCATTGGGTTGACATTACTCAGAAAAAAGTGGGAATGTTTACATTTGTTCCATAATAAAAATACATATTTGGCTTTTACATTTCTTCTGTGAATTTAGGGGAAAGCACAGTTTTCAGTTGTGACAGTATCTGATAGAAGCATGACTGTCCATAATAAGTACATATAAAACTTGTCAAATAATTACATTCTTTTTCTTTAATTAACAATAGATTTTAACAGCTGCATAACTTTCATGAGTTATTCTGTTTGAAATTCATTAGGAAATGCTAGAAAAGTGAGACTAGGCTGAAACTGTCACCTTCTAACTTCATTTATTTTCATTTTCTGTTACCTGTGCTGCTCAAAGAGCTGTAACAGGTTTTTAAAAGTTACCGATATTTACACATGCTCCTTTTATCTGAACAACTGTATTCACAGAGGTCAACAGCATGGACACTGTAATCAATAGCGTATAATTAACTCAAAAAGACAAGAAGACCTTTTGAGAATCATATTGATTTCTGGAAATACAACCTTCTCCCAAGACAGTGGAAACATGTATTCCACATGACAGAGACTCATTAGAAAAGCCCATTAATCAGAATAAATTCTTATGATGAGAATCATAGGCAATGTGTCATTTCTTGTTTAAATTAAAACTCTTGCAATGGTATCCATGACTTAAATGAAAGAAAGAGACAAAGAAAAATGCCTATAATGGATCCAGTTTTAAAAAAGGCT
The DNA here is from genome assembly GCF_019279795.1 of Protopterus annectens. NCBI lineage: Eukaryota > Metazoa > Chordata > Ceratodontiformes > Protopteridae > Protopterus > Protopterus annectens. The sequence goes on along the minus strand of NC_056736.1, from coordinate 785,178,325 downwards.
AATGTATCATACTGTAAAGAATGTTTGCAATGGATGCAATAACAAATGCCTACAGCTGTGATTTGAAGATAGAAGGAAATTAGATTATTGAGCGAATTCTGCTGACTTGTTAGTCTACAGAGCTGTGTAATTTGGATTCTGCTTACGTGAGTGCATGTAAATGAAGAGCTGGACCACAAATAAATTTACTGAGGCTAGTTTAGGTGTCCTCTGCAAGACTAATGTTTTTGTTCTAAACGTTTAAAATGTCTTGATAGCAAGAACCCTGTGGTTCTGTACCTGTTTTTACCTTAGGGCTGTCAGTCCTGTAAGACACAGAAGAGACATTTGGGGTCAATAAGATTACTTACTTTTTGGTGTGAATAGTGTGACTGAATACTGTTCCAGTGTTTTGTGTCTCCATGGTTATTGAAGCTGTATGTAAATGTGTAACTAGCCAAGTTTTAACTTGCAGCCCATATTGTGGGTCTCTTGAATGGCTTTAACATTCTGTTTTAGCTTCCAGACTGAATTTAAATTAATGCTTTACAGAGCTTTAAAACAGTTTCTTTTAGTAGAAGATGCTGATTACATTGTGCTTTGTTTCTTAAAGCTAAAATGTTGTGTGTGTATATATATATATATATATATATATATATATATATATATATATATATATATATATATATATATATACACATTTCTGTGATAATCAGTCAATCAGTAGCATATGGAATTATATTGAGATCTTAACCTTACTTCTGATCAACTCAGAAGTGTCCAAATGGCATATTATTGAACACAAGCAGCTGAATGACCTGCTGACTGTTCAAGATCACACATCAAGAGGAAAATCAAATGGTAAGACAGTGAGATGGTGGATATGCACCTTGCTTCACCACCAAATGGAATAAATAATTACAAAAAAAAAAAAACAAGTAACTAACTAAATAAATAAATGTTTGTAGTGTAAACCTTAGCAACAAATTATGATTTGCAGCACAAACTAAAGCAGTACATTCCTTAACAACCTCCTTTTCCTGGTCCCCTTCAAAAAAACACACCACACCAAATGACATTGAATGACCTTCATTAAACTTCCATAAACATGACTTATTGAACAACATTTTACTTTATTTATCACATCATGAACATCTATATAACCATTTAAAGGTTTATTATCAAAATGTGAAAAATAAAAACAATTGCATAACCTGTGGAATTTGTTTAACTTGCTTACTTATGTAATCTTTGTAAATAGCCTGTTTGTAATATGTAATGCTGGTATTTTGTAATGCTGTATCTGCTTACCCTTGGAGCTTTTCTCCCCGGGCCTCCGCTGAAAATGGACATGCATCCAGTCGGACTATCCTGGTCAAAAAATGCAAAATAAATAAAAAATAAAAACAATTTTCCACATTTTCATCAAATTTGTTTTCTGAATTTGGTAATACATAATTACCAAAATGTCAGAAATGGTAACCAATGAATCGATATTTGAACACGGGAAGTTCTAATGTTCAAAGTGCATGTTACATATAATGTTTCCGCCACACCCACTGCATAGTATATATTCCAACACCAAGATCGCATTACAGTGAGGAAAAGGGTAAATTTTCCAGTCCCCAGTGTAGTGCGATCTGTCACCAGAACATGGAATGCACATTAGTGAATGTACACTACCATTCGCTAATGTGCATTTGAACATTTTTCAGAATGGTATTACGGAAACTGGAAAAGATGCATTCAACAATCCCTGTTTCTTGTAAGTGCCATTCCACATTTTGATAGTAATCACCATTTACAAAGGCAACGTAATCTCACTCTCTTAACCAAATAAGCAGCATCCTTATCTCCACTCATGTTTACTTATCAAGCAGTGTCCTCATCTCTGCTCACTCTCTTTTACTTATCAAGCAGCATCCCATCGCTCACTTTCATTCCCTAACTCATTGAACTAAACATGCAACACCAGAGGGGTAACAGAAAAGGGACAAACCTGCCCATCCGCTCTGCCTAAATGCAAAACCTATAAAAAATAACCCCGGAATCCTCAGTATTCCTAAAAGAGGGAGAGAGGGCAGATAGCAAGCTCATGCCAAAATCTGATCCCTTACTCTGTTACACTCACACAAAACCAGTTTAGTCCCTCCTTGTACTTAGCTCATTTCTTCACAACCCTTCTACTTCCCAATTTAACCCTTCCATCCCAACCACACTAACTTTCTTTCACTGCCATCTTAACTTCCCTTACTCTTCCTACCTGACCTTCCCTGAAGATGTCCCTGGACAAATTGTTTTGTTCCCAAATTTCATTTGTCCTGGTCACCTTCAATAAACATACCACACCAGATGACATTAGACAACCTTTATTAAACTTCCATAAACATAACTTAATGAATGATATTTTAATTTATTGATCACAGCATGAACATTCATATAGCCATTTATGGGGCCAGCATTGCCTCCCTCGCCATAGCCAAATAAGTAGTGCCCTCACTGCCACTCACTTTCTTTTTCTTATCAGGCAGCATCCTCATTTCTGATTGTTTACTTTTACTTATTAAGCAGTGACCCATCACTCACTTTCATTCTCCAACTCATTGAATTAAACATCCAACACCAGAGGGGTAACAGAAGAGGGACAAATTTGACCCTCTTTTAAGCCAACCAGCTTGACCCAGGCTGTTATACCTCATTCCCTCTAGAACATTCAGCAAACCTCCCAAAACAAACCTAAGTGTATATTACAGAGGTCCCGCCAGAAACATTCAGTTTTACTGCATCATCTCTGAACCAATATGGATCCCTGTCATTGATATCCCAATGACCTATCATATAAATATCCAAAACAGAAATTTGCCCATCTAGCCTAAAATTCACAAACCAGTGAGCCCTCTCCAAAGCCAAAATAACCATGGTTCTACCTCCAACCACACAATATGTATACCTGAGTATAATCTCTTAATATAAACAGATCCTCACGTATCCTAACTACACATTGTAACTTTGGAATTATTCACAAGTCGTTAGCTGCCAAATGTACCACCAAATTTCTAAGGAATCCAATGCCACCCCAAAAAAATGTCAACCCAATAGCATACCAATCAGCCTAACTGCAGCCCCCGTTTGCCACCCAATGAATATAAGAATGACCAAAATGAAATTTCCTTTCCTAAGCCAGTCGCCATACTCAATTATCTAATATAAGACAAGAAAGCATTTGATGCCCAGCAATCCACCCTTTTAATGACTTCAGTTTATCTACCTTTCGTCACTAAATCTAATACCCTACCAATGTACAAAGAGTGAGTGGAAAAGCTTTCTCCCAGAAACCAACACCAAAAAAGCTCTCTTCAATATTTATACAAACTGATTACCATATTTACCTTGCCCCTTACCAATCAAAACAACATCCTGAGGACTCCCAACATGAAACCCACAGCAACCTCTGTAGTCTAACCCACTAGACACAACCAATCATTCCTGTCCTTTCCCAATACTGCCTGTCACTCCTCAACTGATTTATTTTAGCTCTACACAACCAAATATGCACAGAAGCAAAAACTCTGAAACCCCACCAAACAAGCAACCAAAACAACTTTGACACCCTAAAAGCTCCATAATACCCATAAATCAAATACCACCCATAAAGCAGTCCAATGAAGCTGCATTTACCAAAGCTATACCTGGAACAAACCTTCAAAACCTGTCCTGACAATGGCCATTATCTGTCAGTCTTCACACTATCAACCCTACCCCAACCCACAATCCAGGATTTTGTAAAGTCACATAACACTGCCACCCATCCAGCTAAACCAATCATAACTAATTCCACCTTGACCAACTGAACAGCCTTACCTTGCTCCCAAACCTGAATAAAATATCTCAACAACAATCCTTCCCACCAATCTCCTACCTCTGCAGGCAGCTACAACACAAATTTAACAAAAATCTTGCAATGCCCCACCTCTCTGCTTCCCACAATCCATTCCCCCAAAATATGCCCCCATCCCAATACTTCCTGACGTGTTTGTAAACAATTACAAATCCCCTTAAACAACCCAATTCACCTGCAAAAAAGTAGCACCTTTAAACTTCAAAAAAAAAAATTCCCCCATTCAACAAAGGCTGCAAACCCACAAAAAACTGAACCAGGTAAACTGCCCGACATGTAAACATCAGAGCTCCATATCATCCTTAATCCACAATTTATCCTTGGATTTCCCCACCATATCTGTTCTTCCAAGCACGTTACCTTCAAATCTGATAAAGAAAATAAACCATGGCCTGCATCAACTGACAATCCTGGAAACAATATCTTGATGAGCCTTCTAGTTTCTGCCTAGTCAATGGAACACCCAGTTCCCCATACATCCCCAAAAACAATACCTGCAAACCTTCCAATGCTCTTTCTAACCCTTCACCTACTCTTAAGAAGTCATGCCAAAAATGTACCACCTCTTGGTAATCCACTCACTGCTGGCAAATACAATGGATAATAGTGCTAAACCGCTCAAAGTAACACAAGCCACTGAACATCACATTGGCATAACCTTATCAAAGTAAAACTTAAACCCAGCTACTCTGCATAACAATGACCACACTTCCTCTCAAACCAGTAATAAATGAAAAAACGTATTCAATATCTACTTTCACCGACCCTGGTTCTGTAAAATCCCAAATGACCTGCCATACATCATCCAAAGATGCATAACCGACTTTTGCTGCATCTTCCAAAATAAAATCATACACAGCATTCCCCCCTGGATAAGACCAGTGGTGAATCAAATTAAATAACCTGCTCACTTCCCAGGAACTAACTCCAGTGAAGAAACCTGAAAACTGTTAAAGGAAGGAATAGCAAACAGACCCAGTAACCTTCCTGATGGCTGTTCATCCTCCACCATGCCTTCCCAAATCTCTTCCTTCCCCTCCAGGGAATGCAAATTCTGACAAGTTGACCCCTCCCTTCCTATCCCTGCTTTAATAGAAAATCCCTCAGAAAACCCATCAATTAATTTGACTGTAACTGCTTAATCAAAAAATTGCATGAGTAGCCGACAAAATACTTATACATTCATGAAAAAATGTATTCCCACAGCCTTCCCTTTAATCCACTAAATGAAACTCCCCTTCTCTGCCCCTGCAATTTGTCCAAGCCCCATCTATCCTGAACTCCAAGAAATGATGAAGGTAACCCACCCAATCTGGGTTGCTGCGAACTGAAATTAACCAATGTGTCTTCCCATCTGCCACTTGCACAGTTGAATGCATACCCGCACACTTTGAACATGTGTGTAAAACCTACACACCATCCATGAAAAACACCCCACATGAAAAGCTCAGCATACCCCCTTCCCAATCTCCACTAACTTAACCCCCTAGCTAATGGCTCCAAGGCTATCTACCACAGTGGCTAGCCAAATGTCAGGATATTTCACATCTTCAATGCATTGAGTGCTCTACAGCCCTCCCCTTCCAGAACCTCTGATTGTACCACAACCAGGCATTCCCTACCCAGCCACTGCTCCTCATAGCTCATGAAAAAATAGGCCAACAGTGGTAAAGTCAAGACAGTATGCTTTTATATCCAAACTACCATGTAAAAGAATTACACCTAGCACACAGTTGTCCCATGTCCCTGGCCACAATCTACCTATCCTCTTCTGCCCCAAGGATGCTGAAGCTGCCAAAAGGCCTTACTGTTTTGGGTTTCTAATTCCATCAGACATTGAACCCCATCCAAATCAATTAATTCAAAATATCAACAGAACCCTTCCCCTTCCAGATCTTTTCATTTAAAAGCTGTATGCAAGGGGATCAAAGAACCTCTCTTCCCTTGCCCCAGAGCCTACTTAGCTAACCAATCACCTTGCCAGATCCTAAGGTCCAACCCAACGTCATGCTGTTGTGACTCCACCCCACCTTTGGACGACCCCAAACTCCTCATAATCAGTCCTAAACCTGCTTCACCCTGCACCTGATGTAACTCATCCTCACCTGTCCCCACACCACTCCCAAGCCTCATGAACTCTGACATGCCTAACTGAGCAACTGACCATGTATCATCACGTGTGACCTCACTGCACATTGCTCCAACAGCCAGAACATCCACTGCAGCAGCATCCATCACCTGTTGAGACCACTTCCTTCGAGCCACCAGCTGACATCTGCAAAGGAAAGACAACGGTAAATCCTCTGAAAGAGAGGGAGAGAGAATAACCTGTACACAAACCCCAAATCCACCATCACAATCTCCACTCTTCCCAACAAAGACAAGAAATGACAGCAAAAACACTGCAACATTTACAGTACAGAGCTAGAAAATCCCTCAGAAAAAACATCAATTAATTTGACTGTAACTGCTTAATCAAAACATTGCATGAGTAGCCGACCAAATACTTATACATTCGTGAAAAAATGTATTCCCACAGCCTTCCCTTTAATCCACTAAATGAAACTCCCCTTCTCTGCCCCTGCAATTCCTCCAAGCCCCATCTGTCCTGAACTCCAAGAAATGATAAAGGTAACATGCTATGGCAAGTGGGAGATGCTGCCAGTGTAAGCAAACAGATCCTCAGATTTTCCTGTCACAGTCCATAAAACTACTTCCACCCACACTTGACAAAGAACAACCACATCCCCACATGAAAAGGCAAACATCAACGCTATTAACCACCAAGTAACTCGGGCATCCCATCGCCCACCTGCAGTACCCAAACCAACAATGACTGCATTGAGGCGTGCCCCTAAACCTCCCAGCTAAAAGTCTGCATTATCGTGCATTTCCTTAAAGAACTGTAATCCAAAGCTCAATGTATGTCATTATTTTGTGATTTCTAACTCTAAAATCAGGCCATGCCATGAAAATCAGACAAGACATTCTCAAGCATAATTTTAAATATTGCCCTTACAAACTTCTAAATTTGATAAAATAACCAGTTTTCATTAGCATTATTTTTTTACTAAAATACCAGGATTTGTGTTACCATGCTTTCACTGAATAAGTCTGAAACTCAAATGTGTGTCATCTTGCTGCCTCAACCCCTCTCCCTGTCTTCAAATTATTCCCTTCTACACTTGTTTTGCTTCTGAACAAATGGCTGATGATTGAAATAATTGCATTATTTCTGAAATATCCAAACAAAATACAATTGACAAGACTGTACTTCTAATGCACCAGAATGACCCTTGTTGATGTTACATGAGCATCCATACCTGTCAACCTCTCAGTGCAAGAAATCCAGACAAAGACCCCCCCCCCCCAAACATGAAGCAATTTCAAACATTGCTCAGATAAACTTAGAAAGCTGCCAGTACAACAGCATCTGCCAGACTGGAAGTCAGAAACTCACATGAATGCCATTATTTAGTAACAGATTTTATGAGGCACAGACCAGAATATGAGGCAAAAATCTGAATACTGTGAAATTCTGAACCATGAAAGGCATGTACACATCTGCTTTCAGAGGTGCAGTCATAGAATGCACATTACTGCAACTTAAGAGACTTGATTATCTCTGACCAGTTTCCTTATATATCGATAACATGGACACATACTGTACCTCTCTACCTTTTAGAGCAAGAAATCAGGACAATGCAATAAATAATGGGAGGACAAAGGCCCAAATTAGGGACAATTTATAAATATTGCTCTATATACTTAGAAAATTGATAGAATAAGTTTTTTTTCTTTAGCATGACTTTTCTGAAGTGTATGAAGCCTGAAACTTAAATACCTGTCATTATTTTATGACTGCCTTCTTCAAAGTCATATGCCAGAAAACCAAACATTTATGAGAAACAGACCAAAATATAAGGAAAAATTCTGGACATTATATGAAAATCTTGACAGCTGAGAAGTATGCTTGGACATGCCTCCTGCAGAACATGCTTGCAAATGCTTACTTAACAAGTTAATGACAATCACAACCCAGACATCTGTGTGACAAAATGAGATTTCTTGCTGTAAGAGGTTGAGAAGTATGCCCATCATTATTTCATGACTTCAGTCCTCCAAGATCTGGCAAAGCTCCATCAGGAAGCCATAACCATATGAGCAACAGGTCAAAACAGGAGACAAAATCGGACCCTCTGTGAAAAGCTGCACAGCTGAAAAGTACAGCCATAATCCACTGACAGTTAGCAGCACACAGTGTATGTGCACAGGCAGCCAGTACTCTACCTCCCTCTGAGCCTATGAAAAGCCACTTGCAGCTTTGATTGAGGGAATTACATCAGAAAAAAGCCACCATAGTCTACCAGCATGGCCAATGAATCCCAAACCAAGTAGAGAGCATGGAAATGGAGCTCCTCACTAATTAAATGATTTAAACCACCCAGCAATGATAACGGCCACTCTTAATAATACATAAGTTCCTTGCTGGACCTACAGCCTCACAAAATTGTTAAATGTGGTATCATTTTTCCTCTTCTGCTACTCCCTCTCTTTTTTTTTTTTTTTTTTCAAAACAACACAGCCCATAATCTATCCCTGGACTACCTAGCATTCCTAAAACCTGTCACCCCTTCTACAGCCATAGCATGTTTCCAAAAGGCATAGAACCTAGCCAAAACAACAGTGGCCCATCATCTATCCCTGGACTACTGACCATTGCTAAAACCCATCACCCCTCTTACAGCCATAGGACATTTCCAAAAGCCCAGTGCCGAGGAAGAGGGGGGAGGAAACAAACAAACAAACAAAAAAAAAAAAAAAAAAATATATATATATATATATATATATATATATATATATATATATATATATATATAAATATGCGTATATTTCTATCACATATGCAAACCACCTGTCTCCTACAATCAGCCACCAACTAATAACTGGAGGCCTACCTTTTCTCCAGGAATACCTGCAGATTGTCTTGGACATAACACTTGCCATAGCAAGTTCACACCAAAATCTGATCCCTTAGTTAGTTACAGTCACACAAAACCAGTTAGGCCCCTCCTTGTACTTACCTCATTTTCTCCCAACCCTCCTATTTTCCAATTTAACACTTTCATTCCCACTACATTAACTTTCTTCCACTACCATCCTACCTCTACTTACTATTCCTATCTCACCCTACCGAAGATGTCTCTGGACAAATGAGTTTGTTCCCAAACCTTATTTAACAGGGTTCCTATCAGTTCGTCAAAACTTCAGCAGTTCGAACACCATATGTTCGAACTGTGAAGTTCGAAAACTGATTACCGCGAAGCTGCGGAACACTAAATTCTTTCTCAGTGCAAGAATTTGGTGGGCCGTTTCTGTGGCTTCACGATTTTCAGCACTGTGGTGGAAAGTTATGGGTCAGGTTCAGGTAAGTGTGCGATTGTGCGGACGTTAGGGTTAGGGCATGGGTTAGGTGAGTTAGGGTTAGGGCGCGGGTGAGGTGGGTGTGCGATAGTGTGGACATTAGGGTTATGGCATGGGTGAGGTGAGTTAGGGTTAGGGTGCGAGTGAGGTGGGTGTACAATAGTGTGGATGTTAGGGTTAGGGTGTGGGTTAGGTGAGTTAGGTTTAGGGCGCAGGTGAGGTGGGTGTGCGATAGTGACAGACTTTAGGGTTAGGGAGGGATAGGTGAGTTAGGGTTAGGACACAGGTAAGGTGAGTGTACGATAGTGATGGACCTTAGAATTAGGGTTTGGGTTAAGGTAAGTGGATAGATAGTAGTGTATGTACAGTTTAATGTAGGGTTAGATGTAGGATTTTAAGTGCATGTGCGTGGATTGCTGTTTTTTGGTGTGCTTGTATTGTGTGTGTGTTTCTTGGAACAGAGATTTTTTTCCCTAGGAAAAATATCGCTGTTCTAATCCTTCGATGGTTTTGCACTTTGAGGTTAGAAGTTCGAACATATGTTGTTCGAACTTCTGTCATTTCAATGAAGTGATATAGACCCATTTAACAGGATGAAGTCCTGGTGATCATTACATTGAACAGGCCATCAGTTTAGGTGATGGCGAAAAAAAAATAAAAAAAAAATAGAGTAGATCCAGACCACTGACTCTAATTTCTGAGTTTGTTTACTTAAACCACTTCACCAACAAGATACTCAGTAGCAAGCCGTAAATAGTATTCTTGACTTACTGCAGTACATGGTCTCTCTCATCACTTAGCTGTTTCTGCTCACGTTTAACTTCAATGTTTCTCTTGATATTGTCTTCAGCATTCACTGACGAGGATGTTCAACTACTTGTGTCCAATTATATGGCATTTGAGGACATATGAGTGGATTATGAATTCTGTGGAGACATTCCTATGAGGAATTTGCTTATGGACTTCAGTCGATGCAGGTATTATGTGCATCTTTTGTGTTGCTACATTATTATTATTTTTTTCATATTTTTTGTGAGTTTGAGTGGTGCAAGTACTAACATACTTACTTTTTAACTGTCTGGCATTAACTGAGAAATTCTGAATTTTACAGGAAAAATAATAAGGTACAATAAAATTCTGAGTGGCCCTTTAAATTATCATTTTGTTTTTGTTGTTGTTTTATGTTGTTTGCTGCCAGCTATCATGTTTTCAGCCCTTACCTTGAAACATAAGTGTCACAAACATATAATTGCACTGGATGCAGCTAGATTGTGTACGTACATGAAAGCCCTAGTTAGTCAATCAAAAGTAACAAAAATTATTTTTTAAATTTTGATCGCAGCCGTACTCAGCTGAGTCATCAGATGGTCAGAGTGAGAATGCTGCAGGGCATTGTTGCCACAAGAGACAAGCCATGCACAGATAGGACAGGAAGAGTAAAGGTATATTATTATGTGTAAAACTTAGTGTTCTATCTGTTTGACTATACTGGTGGACACACACAGATGGGTAGGCATTTTAGATTTTAGCATCAGCACTGTAGGGTAAGTGGCACTTTGAGTAGCTAGAGGAAGAATGTGAAATATATCATGGTGATTTCTGTCAGACCAGCACTAATTACTGGAAGAGATACATTGCAGTTGACCGCATCCTTCTTATGTCAAAAATATAGGCTTCAGTGTAATACTGTGCTGCAGGGACTAGCAGCTCAATGTCTGCAGTGCAGTGCTGTCACTCTTTATAAAATAGTTTGCAACTCAAGGCTGCAGATTCCACTTAAGTAACCTTTCTCAGTTACCATCACTAACATAATGAGAACGAGAATACAGTCTGAGCACTAACACTAAAAATAGAAGTATTATCAGCTATCTAGTGTTATATGTAAAACAATCTGTTTACCTGTTATGAAAAGTGCATTGTGTTCATAGTCAGTGAGATGCAATAAATTCATTATTCATCATGATGCTAACAGATGAAAGTAGGTTCCATAGGAACAACTAAATAAAATGGTTGTATTAATACCAGTTTATATTTGAGATTGTTGTAGTCAGTTGTGTTAGCAAATTTCTTTCCATGGCTGCACATTAAGGGTTTGCAGTCAGAAGTATGAGTTTTCTATTTTCCCACAACTGCTGTACACCTATGAGATAAAACACTGTTCTGGTGGTATGTTTAATACAGATCTTGTAAAAAGTTAAATTTTCTGGATCTGGGTTTGATTCCCTCTGTCTTGATTTCCTTGCTTGGAGTCTTTGACCAGGCTATTTAATTTGGCTGAGTCATGGTAGTCTTTTTACCTTGTTAACAAAAAAATAATAGTGGGTGCAAAAATGTCAGTAGTGTGAAGATACATAACTTAGGGAATTTGATAACTGAGGGTTAGATACAAGTTATCTACAAACAGATATAACCAGAAATATCACTCTTATGGCACTGTACAACATTTGCTGTGTTTTGTAAGGTGTCCTTATTGCCACACTGCTATACTATAATGTAAAATTCTCCTACTTTTTAGCATTCTGTATCTATAATTAAAGAGATGAAATATATCTTCTTCAGTCAATGTTCAGAAAACTGAACACTTTAAAATAATGTGTTTTGGATAATGTCAGACAGTACTTGTTGGCAGTCTGAATTTTGCCTCTACATATGGCATAGGCATATGGCATTGGCACCTGTTGTAACTATATTTCTGAGTTCCTTCACAAAAAATGGTACATTGGGTTTACAGGTTCATAAAAAAACATTAAAGCCCTTCCAAGTAAGTTTACCATACGTCCAGGATTTCCCGGACACGTCCTCTTTTTTTGGGCTACTGTCCTAGCAGTTTTTGAAAATTCTGCGATTCGTCCGTGTTTTAAAACCCTGACAAATCGCAGAATTTTCAAAAAACAGACATCCCTATTTCGGAGTCTTTCCTCTGCTTTGTTTTTCTTTTTTTGTTTGATTGGCTCATGGTATACAAGCCAATCAAAAAATGGAGCTCTGTTCAATGCAGAACTGCTTGATGTTCCGCATTGAACAGAAGAGGGTCCACTGTGCGAGGTTTTGATTGGCTCGCATACCGGTATGCAAGCCAATCAAAAAAAGGAGCTCTGTTCAATGCAGAATAGCTTGATGTTCCACATTGAACAGAAGAGGGTCCACTGTGCACGTTTTTGATTGGCTAGTATACTGCTATATGAGCCAATCAAAAAGCAGAGCTCTGTACAATGTGGAACTGCTTGATGTTCTGCATTGAACAGAAGAGGGTCCACTGTTTAAGGTTCTGATTGACCAGTATACCAGCATACGGGCCAATCAAAAATCCTCAAAAATGGACCTTTTTTTTTTTTTGCTCTGCTCTTCAACCTAAGAAGACAAAATAATATGTGCTGGTAGCAGCACATATATTTTCATCCTCTTTTGCATACAAACAATTATGGTAATCCTACTTCTAATCCTAGCCATGCACCCCAATCCATTTCAGTTCTGGTTTTTAAGGATGTCTATATGGGGGGCATATTATTAGAGAGGTAGCTAAGGATTTGTATGTGTGGGAGGTGTTAGCTAGGATAATACTTTTTTATGGATGGCCTCTGTCCATAAGGGACATGGGGGGCAGACTGGGGGTAAATTTACAATTTCACATCCAGTTCTCAAAGTTTCCTTTGAATATGGTCAGGGATGAACTCTGTTTTGTCTGGAAGAGGAGCCTATTCCATAGTGTGAGGATCCTATGGGACACATATCTGTCTCTCCAGTACATTCTGTTTATGTCATAAGTGAAGTTCAGATCCCTGGATCTAGTGCTTCTGGTGCTATTTGTTTTGTGCATATGCAACAGATCCTGTGTGTGAGGAAGCTCTGTAAGCCAGGCAAAGATCCCTTGTCAGAAGCCTGAAGGGTACTGAATACAGGGGCAGAACCTTTAGGTGATCATTGTAGAACAGGGTATTCATCCTCTGAATTCTTCTGGTGAGAAATGTTTGTGGGCATTCCAACTGTTGCAAGTGTCTAGTTAAATTCATTCCAAAGTCATCATTGCATTTAATGATAGGTCTGATAACCGCTGAGTAGAGTGGTATCATTAACTTCTTTGGACCTGAATGCCATATCCTTGCCTATAAGTTGGATGACATAGAATGACTTTCTTACTATCTTAGCTTTGTGTGGGTCAAAGTCCAGATTTCTGTCTACATATAATATCAGACCCCTTACTACTCTGTTGACTCTTAGGGGAGTTTTATTAATGGAGTAATTAATTTTAGGTTGACAGTTTCCCTAAGTGCATTATAATGCATTTTCTTTTTTGGCATTGAGATTTAGGCCATGGCTTTAGCATTAATCACCACTGGGTAATCATTCTGTTGTACCAGAATTAGAGTTACATATTATTTTGGCATACTACTACTACTAATACTAACAACAATAATAATAAAGATAAAAACTCAAGAAGTCCATGATTAGAAATTATGAAGATTGAGAAGTATCATGCGGTTTGATAGACAGTGGGCTTTATCTGATCTGAAATCTCCAGCGAATGTTTTAGTTTTCCACTTGTTTGCAAATAAATGTATTGACTCAAAATGAGAAAGTTATGAATTGATACAGCTGTCTAAAATTGGGCTTTCATATGAACCAGGACTTAACTGTCTCTATTAAGAGTATTATAATAATGCTGGCTACTTGGGGTTACCAATAATAAAACAGAAACTTTTGTTTTAGATCTGAAATTTATTTTAAGTTATTTGTGGCTGTGTTTTTTTTTTTTTTTTGTCTGCTTTTTTAATTTTTTTTTGTTTTACCAGGCATGCAGGTGAACAGAAACAGACCAGATACAGTCTCTGCTCATAAAAATTCAGCACATAATAGTTCAAATGCCAGCAGATAGCCCCTGACATGGAAAAGCTATGTTGCAGACATGCATCCAAAATTCTCTGTCACAAAACATCAGTCATATAGTCAAAGTTTAATCTGAATAAAACTTGATTTTGCTGCAGTACTGTTATGTTATCTGCCATACAAAATACACCTATATTTTGCATAATTTTGCCACTCTTAATTTTTTAAACATGTGATTCTCAGTTGGAATATCCCACAGTCCTATTGGATATGGAAGAAGTTATGCTATTCAGTATGCAAATTTATTTTATTTATTTGACATTTGTTAACCGGGTTAGTCCAACTGAGCAGCAGAGCCCTTTTTCAGCAAGAGACCCAAGGAGAAAATCTCCACAGATAAACAAATACAAAAACAAAACATCTTACAATATTAACATACAAGTGTATGCACACAGGAGAAATAGAATGCAACTTATAACTGAGCATGTTAGAATAGAAGAGTAATATTGAGGGTTTAAACAGCCATGGTACATATTAAGTATGTAAAATATAATATAAAAAGTTAGATTCGATCCAACAATTGTCATCAGAGAGAAGCTCAAGGTTGGTAGAATATCATAAAGACCTAAAATGAGTAGTTGTGGTAAAGTGTGGGAGCTGATAGGGGAAGGGGAAGAGGACAAGGAGTAATTTAGGTGGGAGTGGGACAAGGACAGGTCCAGGAATTAGTAAATAAGTCCTTTATTAATTTTATTTGGTACTTTTCCGTTATCAGGGCAACAGTTATAACGCGCTTGGGCAATATCAATTTCTGTGTCCTTTGGCTGTATCTTTTTGCAAGACTGACTGCCATGAATGCCAGGGGAAACATTTAGCATTGGTACTTTTTCAGATACCTCAAGTCAGGCATTTCTTTAAGGAAAATAGACATTTTTCAGCTCAAACCATACATACAAAGGCAAAGGACCGGACTCCACTTATTTGACTGGTCTATGTTGTTCTGTTGTATATAAGGTGTCTTTGATGCAACTGTTTCAGGTAACTTAGCACATATTTATGTCTTAAAATCTCAGGACACTTGCCCACCCCACCCCACCGACACCTATATTGACATTGGTATTTGGGACTGTACCGCAAAAAGAGAAGGACAGGACGTAACATTACACACACAGAGCGGCTTGTCGTCTGCTACAATGTGGCATCATCACATTCAGCAATGATAACAGGAACAGGCAAATGTGGTATTGAAGAAACGCTGCTTAAATAATTTCTTTACAGAAAAAAAAAGAAATCACACGAATAATAGAAAAAAATCTGTGCACCGTGCTGAACTCTGACTGAGCCTCATAACAATGGGCCACAAACAGGGTCACTTATTTGTTTGTATTACAAGGTCACCAGATAGTAGACCCTTACAATTAGTGATTCAGTAATTGATGTACCCTTACCCACAGGAAGATCAGTAAACATCGGGGGAGCGATGCTGCTTTTTAAGTGCCCAAACCCTACTGTTAAGCCTATATCGTGGCAGCTGATATTTGAAAGGTATATTCCCATCATTTTCTGGGATATGAGTGTAACCACACTATGTCTATCCAAAGTTCCAAATGTGCTGATTTTGCTGCTACTTTCATCAAGTTTATCATCAGTCCTTGAAGGGTTAGAGCGCCTTGCAATCTTTCCTATGAGACAAATATTTTTTCAGCAAGAACATATAGAAGACAATAATGTTAAAAAAAGACAGTACTTCATCTTAGCGATCATTGCATGCACATGTTAGCACATTAGAACTGTTGCCCCAATAATGGAAAAGTACCTTTTATTTTAATTATCTGTCCATATTTTAGATGCATCTGCTTACTTTTGAAGAAACTTTGTGCAAGGTTTTCTTGTCTGTAGTAGAGAGATGTGCAAATTCCTATAGTTCCAGCTAAGATATTTTTCAAGTTTTTCTTAAAAGCTATTTGTTGGTGTTAGTTTATCCTTCCTTTCATACAATCAATTTCTTGGTCCATCCAAGAGGGTGAGGAGTTTATTTTATTAAGTTTGATGCATTAAATTGCATGTGTAATCATTTTGCCTTTTCCAGCTAGTAGGTTAACCAAAGGGAAGATTAAGTATGAAAAGAAGATATTGGCAGGGGTAATGCATCAGAGAGCTTAGACACAGGAAGCACGCAAATCAGATGAAGGAGTAATAATCAATAATTCAACAGTTTAAATATACTGTTTCTAATTATCAGAGCCGATATACTTTATTTTTAATAAGTGTATTCAAGCTTCTGTATCACTTCTGTGGCTCTGCTCAACAGGGGCACAGGAAAATAATTTTCTTGGGTGGTGAAAGCCAGGATACCTTTTTGGCTAGGCCTATATAGGCCCTAGGGCCAATAGCCTAGTACCTACCTATGAACCGATGAACCTATTTCTACTCATCATTACCTGAACAGGTAGTATGCCATTTGTATACCGCTCTGTGCTAGTCTTGCATACCACTGTATTCCAATGTAACATTATTGGATTCAGAGTTCAGCTTACCTGCCTCACTACTCTTAGTCTGTGGATTCTGCTTGCCATGCCTTCATTAATCACCAGTCTTACATCCAGAAATTCTCATTCAAATTAGTTTTCATAGACTTGAACTTATTCTGTAAAACATGTCTTTTATATGAATAATTTAATAATGTATTTCTTTTTTAAATAAGATGTGTTAAATGCTAAAATTAAAATACAAATCCCTACCATATTTATCATTGTTTTATTTTATTAATCTGTTTATTCTATTTGTTGAAATGTTTATATTTTTATTAACCTCACGATGCCATAATTTATATAGTATTTCCCTCCTTTTTTTCTTCATTATTAGAAAATGTTATGCTGTCCAGAGGCATCCACTATCCATGAAAATTAGCAGAGTTGTGAGCTACAATCTTTAAGCTTGTTTAGAAGATGGTGAACAATTATAAAATCCTGACCACACCCCTCACATGAAAACAGGATTCATAATAAATGTATATGGAATTGCAGAGGACTGGTACAAAGTAAAAACTGCAATTTAAGAGCCCTACACTCCCAGCAATAGATACATACACTACTAAATACCTGGTTGATTCCAGGTATCTTGTGAGTATGTAAATTGTGTTCCACTCTGTCTTATGCAATTGCCAAACATGTTAGCTGTGGCATGCAATGTGTAGTGGGTTCAACATATGTATGACTACCACTGTGGATTTACTGCAGCACAACCACTGAATATATTCATGAAGACACTTAAAAAATGTTAGGGGTTGCTGTTGCCATCATTAACTGGTATATGTAACAGGCTTTAATACAAGGTGCTACGTCTGCTGCCAGACCTCTGCCTAGAAGAAGAGTACTCAGACCACATTTGACTTGTCATGGACTGCATGCCACAGAAATTGTAGAGCAATATAGGGTGGACAGTGATACCCTAGCAGAAATATGCAACCTTACCCACCCTCACCTGAGGACCTGTGGAAATCATGGAGAACCCATCCCAGTGGAAACTAATGTACGTATGGAACTGCATATATTTGCTACAGGTACTTCTCAGAGACCCCACCAAGAGATATATTAAGGGTGTCACAGGCCTCAGCTTCTAAAATATTACATCAATTTCTACATGCAGTGCTTCAACATGCAAGGGATCATATCTGGTTTCCACCTAACCTAGAAAGGAGATTAACAACCATGCAACAATTCTATGACATGACGCAATCCCATGAGGTTCTGAGGGCCATAGACTGCACACACACACACACATACACACACACATACACACACACACACACACACACACACACACACACACACACACACACACACACACACACACACACACAAATAAAAGCCACACTCATTGAACAGGGAAGGAGGTACATCAACAGGAAAGGATACTACACTATCAGCTGTCACATGGTCTATAATGCCCATGGAATCATCTACAAAGTATGTGCAGGTAACACTGACAAGTTTTGCAATTCACACATATTGCATACCTGTGGCATGTACCTAAGATTTGCTTGGGATGACTTTGAACAAAGGAATCTAGTTGGGGATGCAGGTTATTCACTGGTACGTTGGCTCATGACACCTACGGGGAACTCAAACAACCCACTGAACAAGCATACATTAATGCCCACGCATAAACTATAAATATTATAGAACAAATATTTGCCTTGCTCAAATCAAGATTACAGTGTCTAGAGGCATCAGGTCGTGCCCTGCAGTATGACCCAACAATCTCTGTGAAAATATTCATAGTCTGTGCAATGATCACAATATAATTGTCAGGAAACAGCTATAACACAGATACCAAGTCCCAGAACCACAGTTTCCATCCAGACAGGGCCACAAGCTCCAGTAAATAGAGTTGTTAAGTCTGAGAAAGTACCACTAGTTACAGATGTTCCTGGCAGGCATAGGAGTGCACAATATGCCAAAGCTGTGGCCATCATAGCTCTGGACAAGAGGCAAGGGATAGCACACAATTACTACTTAAGTGAAAAGCTAAGATCCTAAGCACATGAAAATAATAAAACTAATGCCTGCAAAAGAGCACAGATTTTATTTAACCATGTAAGTGTTGTGTTCTGTCAGCATCAGTTAGAGTCAACCCCCAAGGACATATCTTGTAGCTGTAGTATTAAACAAGGTAAGTGCTGAACCCATTAAAAATAACAAAATATATAAATGATTACTCTCTCATGCAAATAAGAGAGTAAAAAGTCAAAAGCAGAACCAATATACACACCCAACCCAGCAAATCGCTATGTACACTAGGTATAACCGATTTTTAATAAGTTTAATATAAAAATTCTAAAATTCTAAAATGAAAAATAACAAATAAAAATTAAAAATATATGTATGTAAAAGTACCCAAGGTTTACCCAATAAAAAATCAATGCCATCGTTAGCAAACAACAGTATAATTATCAGTTCACCCCAAGTCTCCAAAAAAGTTTTTTTGGTTGTAATACCATTACAGTCTTGTGTAATTTTTACAAAAACTCATATTTTAAATTCGCGTTTAATAATACACCACAATAAGACCCAAAAGTCCAATATATCAAGCAGTTTGTTATACCTAGTGTACATAGCGATTTGCTGGGTTGGGTGTGTATATTGGTTCGTGCATTAGATATGCTTTAGTTTTTTAAGTATGACAACGCCAGGTACATTGTTATTTTAGATTCCTGGTGTCTGTTTAAACAAATTGATGTGCATGAGCTTAACCTGTACAGGATATGATGTCATTTGGGGATGTCTTACCTGTTATAAAGTGCTTTGGCGCCTTAGTTTTTATTGTCTGAGGAAGCTACTGTTTAACAGTAGCGAAAACGTTGTTATTAAAATACGTTTACCTGCTACTGGCGTTCTGTTGCTTACATTCTGCTTTTGACTTTTTACTTGTGTGAACATTTCCCAAATAAGAGAGTAGTCAGATAAAATAAATAGATATATAAATGATTAAAACTTAAAAACAGACAAAGCACGACCCAAGCACAGTGGATACAATGTGAGCACTTTCGTTGTTTAATTTCTAAACAAGAACTTCTTCAGACGATACTATAAGGACTTAACTTAATCATTTAAAACTCATGTCTAATAAATCATGTTACAAATTACAAATTAACCAATAGTAAAACAAGTAGGCGTTGTCTCACAACCGTCAGAACAAAACATACAAACATCGTTATGTCACTACATTATTAATCACTATTAAAAGATATATATTTATGTTACTTTGATACAACATGACTCAAGTCTACAGTAATGTTAGCTGTAAATTGAGTGATTTATACAAAATACATAAATGATTTTCCCAGTACTGTGCATCAAGCATTACTTTTGATGGATGAAGTTATAATACTAAGTAGGTTAATGTTAGCATCATTTGCACAAGTTTAGGAGCAAGGAATAATCACTTATCTAGTAGGACTGTCTTAGTAAGAATAATACAACAAAGTACATAACCAATCATTTACAATTGAGCGGGAAGAATATAAATAAACTTTCTGCAATATATTCCATTACAGCCACCAACTGAGTAAGCAAGCATTAGCTATCCACTCTGCACATCAGACATAGGTCACTCTAAGTCACAAAGAAAAGCACAAAGAGCATGGCACAGTCATCATCACTTGCAAAGGGTGTGTGTGTGTGTGTGTGTGTGTGTGTGTGTGTGTGTGTGTGTGTGTGTGTGCCCATGCATGCAGAAGAGGGGTTAAAGGGAAAGTGAGTGTATGTTACAGAGAAACAAGTTTTAAAGTAAGTATACAATTGTCAGGGCCAGTAGCAACCGATTTATATCATTCTGTTGTAATGTTTATATATAGTGTGTGTGTGTGCATGTGTGTGTGTGTGTGTGTGTGTGTGTGTGTGTGCATGTGTGTGTGTGTGTGTGTGTGTGTGTGTGTGTGTGTGTGTGTGTCTGTGTGTGTCTGTGTGTGTGTGTGTGTGTGTGTGTGTGTGTGTGTGTGTGTGTGTGTGTGTGTGGTGGTATGGACAAGATGATTTTTAGCTAGTGTAGGTCTACATGAACACAATCAAAGCACTTGTGCTAGCAGTACAGCTTGGCATTTCAGAGATGTGTAAGCCATGCGAAATAGAGTTCATCATCATTGCTGCCAACTATAAGAAATACATCTGCCAGGAGTTGCATTGATAGTTCCAGGACCATGGCTAAAAGTCAGGATGCTCCCTGAACATGAATGATGTCTGTTAGATGAGTTCTCCTCACGACCACATCTATGACCATAAACATGTGGCTTGCCACATCTAAGTGTGGACACCTCAGTCATTGAAAGAGCAGTGGAAGTAGTGCCACTATAGTAGCAGGATCTGGCACAGCCACATTGGCTAACACCTGATGATGTAGTGACTCTACAGCTTTTTAGATGCAGACCCTTGACAGCATATGTTCCATTAAAGGGACTTCCCAATCCATTGAGTCATTCATACTTTCCAAGGGGCCACCCACACAGTTCAGGCACTCTTGCACATCAGAATGCACAACATGCCTGACTCAGGTTATCTCTTCCAAGGCCTTGTGGAACATGCCTGTTTCTCTGTGATTGCTCTACACATACATTGTGTGACACCTACTTATACACCAACATTAGGAGGAGGGTGAACAGCAGGAATCGTTGCTGCCAACTATAAGAACTACATCTGCCAGGAGTTGCATTGATAGTTCCAGGACCATGGCTAAAAGTCAGGATGCTCCCTGAACATGAATGATGTCTGCTAGATGAGTTCTCCTCACGACCACATCTATGACCATAAACATGTGGCTTGCCACATCTAAGTGTGGACACCTCAGTTATTGAAAGAGCAGTGGAAGTAGTGCCACTATAGGAGTGGGATCTGGCACAGCCACATTGGCTAACACCTGATGATGTAGTGACTCTACAGCTTTTTAGATGCAGACCCTTGACAGCAGATGTTCCATTAAAGGGACTTCCCAATCCATTGAGTCATTCATACTTTCCAAGGGGTCACCCACATAGTTCAGGCACTCTTGCACATCAGAATGCACAACATGCCTGACTCAGATGATCTCTTCCAAGGCCTTGTGGAACATGCCTGTTCCTCTGTGATGGCTCTACACATACATTGTGTGACACCTACTTATACACCAACATTAGGAGGAGGGTGAACAGCAGGAATACTCTGAGTGCCACTACCAACACCCTGTTTGATACTTCCTACTCATGATGGCTAGGGATGACTCAACCAGGACTTCAGCTGAAGTAACCACACTACCCCAATCAATTGTGTCACCTTCAAACTGTCCAATCTCTAATGCCTTAAGTCATGGATATGCATAGTCATACTGACTGTGTCCAAAATGGAAAGAGATGTGGGAGTCATAGTCTCTGTCATTCTGAGCCACTGCATCTGCAGAGTGTGCCTCTTCATCACCCATCATCATCATAGGCTATCAATACTCTATCAGGTGGTAGGAGTTTCAAAGTTCTGGTGGTAGTCTTACCTGTGATAACAGATAATTTACACAACAAAGAGAAAGAAAGAGAATAAAAATAAATCTTCTGTAAAACTTAATTTAATCACTAATACAAGCAGCTGCAATTAAAAATGACTTTGTAAATCAACTTCATGTACAGTAATAGGAAAAAAAGTATCCCCAGGATTCACAAAGCTCCTTTCAAGAATAAGAGTGTTCATGCACAGAGTGGTTTGTGTCCATTTAGAATAGCAGTGCACCTTGCATATGAATGAAGGCGCACTATTTAATCTAAATGAACATGAAACAGGAGAGAGTGTAGAGGCTGTGTGTCAACAGTGCCTGCACATGTAACATGCCCCCTTCACTCAGAAAGTGCCGTACGGCACTTTGTGACACAGATGAGTGTCAAGTTATATAATATTAAAGCCTGGCTCTAATATTATATAGTAAACGAGAGTCCGCAGACACTGAAATGTAAGTAGCTAACATTTCAGTGTCCACGGACACTAAAAAAAAAAAAACAAAGCACAAACACCTAGAAGGCAGCAGCCTTCAAGTGCACACCCCCCAACTATATGCACTCTTGCCTTACATGCACGAAAGCAATACAAATTAAAAAAATGTATTTTTTTCATCAAATAAATCTGAAATTTAAGTGGTGCACAGCTTGTTTGTGCAGCGTGCTGCTATGCTTAGCTTGGCTGAAATCCTGAAAATGAGAGACAAATGCTACTATGTCATCAAGCTGCTGTAGCGTAGTGGTATTGCCATGGTATAGCATGTAGAACATACTTGTCTCGCATCCCCACTCTGCCAAATTAATTAATAAACTTTTAAGGAATTTGAATTATAGATGTCAATCATATGGCTCATGTATAGTATAGTAGGGGGTGGGAATATGTAAAAAATAATTTGTAAATGTAATAAAAAAATAGATTTAAGCAATGCTTTGCTAGTGTATGCATTGCTTACCTGCTTTCAGCTCTGCTTACCTGGTGTAAGCATTACTATGCAGATTTGCACAGAACTAAGCATAGTTCAGCATATTAAAACTGGCCAATCAAGAAAAAGTGTGGGAAAACTGCCCTATTTAAAATGCACAGGTGGGATTACAGCCATAACTATTTGGGATTGCTCACAGCAGGACCAATATGTCTGGTGTTGGTGAAGGTGTTCACTTCCGCTCGCAATGTTGGGGCATCCAGGAGTCAAGGTTCATGGTTGGGCTCCTAGTACAAAACCATGATGGCAGGCTGCTGCAGGGCCAGTACCAAGGTTTGCAGTACAAAGCAGAGGCCCAAGATCGCTTGCAAGCAATCTCACCAGTGCCACTGGCATACCTCAGACTGGTGAGCAGGTACGTCACTACCATAATGACCTGAAGCAGAGGAGGGATGCACTCTTTGACCAGTGGACCAAAGAAGCCCGAGTGGAGGATGTCCCACCTGTCTGTAAGTATGCAGTCTTATGTGTCTCTAACTAAGTATGGAAAAAGTTCAACTTGTGACTGTGCAGGTGTGATTAATGTGTGATGCCTCGCCATACAGCTGCTGGAGAGAGGTCACAGAATGCTGAGGCTCATGCCCAGTGACTGGCCTGGCTGCATCAGCAGTATGGTGAGTACAGAATACCACCTACTATTAGCAGTAAGAAATCAAAATTATAGTAATGGTAGTACTGCTTGTATATATAATTGTTTTGTAAAAGTCAGGAATAAATGCCTATGTCAGGCTGCCAGTGTTACAATGGAGTATTCCCAGCTGCTGTGTAATACAGATGTTGGTAGTGGTATAATATGCAGGAAAGGAATATTAGAATATGTATGAGTGTGCCTGAGTGAATCTGCCAAGAAAGTGCCATGTCAGAGCTACTGTAACAGAAATGAAAAGCATTCCCCTGTGCAGATCATGCAGGAATAGTAATTGTGGATTTCTGAGTTGTACGCAGATATGTATGTCAAAACCAATAAAGGTGATCCCAAACACTGGTGTGTGTCATCTCACTTGTACCTGAAAAATAGAAATGTGTATGTCCTGCATAATGCATTAACTGAGGTGAACTGTGTTAGCACTGCAAACTTTAGAATGAATAGGCATGTCAAATAACTGATAAAAATCAACAGTACGTATTGCCATCAGAATGTGTTTTACTTGTTTGTCTGCTAGCAGTGTCTTATGTTAACTTTTCAATTTCAGCTATATGTAGCTGTGAAAGTACTGAAAATGTATAAGGCTAACAGGTGCAGACTTAAAACCTACACTGTGTACTCAGGAATCTAAATAGCAATATGTAGTTGTAAAACAGTCAAATGTGCAATCGAGCTAATGTGCACATGTTTCACAAACAGTGACACCAATGTTTGTTGTGTATGCATAATGTGTACTGAAAATGGGAAACAAATAATGCAACATGTCGTAATAAAAGTACTGTGCACAAAAATATGTACTAGATAGAAATGTCACAAACAGCACACAACACCTCCAGAATAGCTCAGTCTGATAAGGACTAGGCCTGTAGTTCAATTTTGCACACACACCATGGTTCAAACCCACGGACCACCACTAACTTCTCACAGTCTGGTTCTACGGTTGTAAACTACAATCTGAATAGAAAAAGTAACGTACTGCAACACATACATTTTGCATACAGGGCACACAAGTAAAGAAATCTGAATAGAAATACTAGTATGATGTGTATAACTATGAAAGGTGTATAATTGCTGTGTTGATCAGCCCCACTTCTACAAATAGATGCAAGCTAGAAATCCACACTGTAGTGTGGCATAGACAAGTCCCTCAAGTGTCACGCTGTCATGGATAGTTTCCCCAGTTGCCAAGAAACCTGCGCACAGAGAATGTTACAGAAGATGTGTGTGAAAGGCACAACACACACTCCAGGGCTTGCAACTAATATCTGAATCTGAAATATGTGTAGAAACAGCACTGTAATGTGTACACAGTTCATCTGCACAGGGCCCACAGGTAAAAAAATTGGTATAGAAACAGGTCTGATGTGTATGACTAAAATAAAGGTACAATTGATCTGTTGATACCTGCAGCTGTTGGTGAGCTGTAGCAGCCCCATGGCCCAGGTAGAGTGTAAGTGTGGTCAGAATGTAGAGTAGTGAATAGTAGTGTACTGACAAATATACTTGATAGCAGTAGTCAATTGAATCGCTTCCCTTCCCCCACCACTCAACTGATCCAACCATCACACTGAAACCAACATGGGTATGTTCCTAAACAAACCTCTACTGTTGGGGCCATTGTTTCATTTGGTTTATCATTGTTTAAACTTTATGAATACTAATATTCCCTGTTGAATAATCATTTTATTGCCTGCCTGACATACCACTAACTGGCATGCTGTTGCAACCCTGAATGCCATTCCATATATGCATGGGTTCTGTTTGCTATTGCACTGTTATAATTGCACTGTTTTGGGTAAATGGGAATATCCATGCATGCTATTTTGACTAATGTTGTAATGTGTTAAGCATGACTAACCAATATTCATTGTAATTTCCACACCATAGTATATATGGGAAGGCAGATCCCAGCAAATCTGCCTTTCTCATCCCACATGGATGAGGCACTGGATCCCATCACATCTGGGAACCAACCCAGATCTCCCTCATCTGCTGGTCCTGCACCACCCTCGGGTGGAATCGCTGCAGGGGAGGGGTCTCACCACCCCCCTGCAGGTAGGCACGGTGAGGATGTTGTCATACAGGATGAGGTCTGTGGCATGGTGCACAGTGTTCTCCAGATGAAGCTGGATGACTGCCTGCACCAGGTGGAGGGCAGGCTGATGGAGCTAGAGGGGCAGGTGACCCCTCCAACCCAGCCCCCAGCACAGCCAACTTTGGGCTGTGAAGGCATAGTGGTGACTGCCATCGGGTGGGGACATCAGTGCCCAACCACCCTCCTCGTCAAGGTGTTTAGCCCCCATGTGTCATACACCGCTCCTGTCTGCTGTCTTGTTTGTCTTATCTGTCAGCAAATGCAACCTCTCCTACAAAACCTCCCTCATCACACTTGCCAATAATCATTCCTTAACATCCCACTCTCAGCTTAAAAAAGGGATCTGTCCCACAAAAAAATCCCATCCCATACATAGCTCTGCATTTTGTCCAGAGAAATGTACCCATCACATAGTCTAACTCTATCAATCATCCATCATGTATGATGCCCACAAAAATCCCTGTAGAGTGTGAGGATCCAAATTCTAAATTGCCCACATTGAAAGCAGCTGTTGCTGCCAAAGAAATGCAGAGCTATGGTCTTTCCTACACCAGTCCTGCACATCCTTACTTGTTTCTCCTCTTCTTTATCCCTCTGATTGCCCCAATTTCACCATTTTCCTGTCTCCCTTTTTTATTTACTTTATTTGAAATTAGCATGGGTTTAAACAGCCTTAAGCAGGAGTAAGCTAAACTAAGCTCACATAAGCATTGTTTAGCTCCGGGCAAACCTGCACAAACCTGCTTACAACTGCTTAATGTGCCTTAATCATACTGTCTCCAACAGCCCTGTTCTGCCCAACAACAAAATAAACAGCCCTTTCAAGTCTCAAACCCAGAGCCCTGCACACTATAGCGAAAGTGATTTACTACTAAGCCATTTCAGATGTAAAAAAAAATCTGATGTTTTCTCAAACATATCATCCACCACAGTCATTCAACAGTAGGAGAAATGTATTTATATATGTAAATGTATGTATGTGTATATATATATATATATATATATATATATATATATATATATATATATATATGTGTATATAAAGATATATATAAATAAATATATATATATATATATATATATATATATATATATATATATATTATATATATATTTATATATATATATATATATGTATATAAAAAAACAAAAAAAATATATATATGACCAAAGGCATTGTTAATGGGGGTGAAGGGGTCCAAAATAAGTACCTCTTGTATTATTGATATCATCCCCTCCTCCACAGCTGAACAGATCTGCCGGAACACAATAACCAACACTTGCAAGTCTCATACACAGGACCCTACACAACATTGCCAAAACAAGTTAACAGTAATCCATCTCAGCTGTACAATGTCAGGATGATATCAATACCATATCATGCAGTACAGTCTGTGTACAATAGGTAATGTACAATGTGGATGCAGTAAACATTCCAATGATACATATATACACACACACACACACACACACACACACACACACACACACACACACACATATATATATATATATATATATATATATATATATATATATATATATGGTTTACTATCAAAATGATGAAATTCATTTAGTCTAACGTTCATATGATCGACCCATATGGTCGATACATGAATATTAAGTAGTTAATTTAGTCGACAGGAAGTGCATGCAAATTACCTTTCGACATTATTTTGCAAACAGGGCAAGTATTTTCCCTTGTCTGCACTGTTGTGCAATCTCGGAGTTGTAATATATAAGTAGCAAGGGGTGTGGGGGTGCAGGGGGGCGCGAGCCCCCTGCAAAAACACTAGTGTTAGTTTGCAGGTTTTTTTTGACCATTAAAATTTTGAATTTTTTTTGGTATTTTGAACATTCGGTGTAATGACTTTCGACGTTATGAATGTCGACTATGTGAATTTCAACATTTTGATAGTAAACCTATACACACACACACATATATATATATATATATATATATATATATATATATATATATATATATATATATATGGGTCCATATCAAATGAGAGAAAACTCATTTGATGGAAAATCATTTGGCTGAAACCAAAACATAGAAAGCTCAAAACACTGAAAACTCATTTGACTGAAACTCAAAACACTGAAAATGCTATATGTCCTTTTCCCCACAGTAATGCGATCCTGGAGTTAGTATATATAGATAGGGGGGTGTGGGGGGTGTAGCCCCCCACATACTTCATACATTGTAAGCCCTACACATAGATACTTATAACTACAATGAATAACTGTTTGGAGAAAACAATATTTACATAAACTATGTGGGGGGCTATGCTGTCCAGGCTAAGGCCTTCAAGTAGTACAACAGTAAAAAAACACTTGCTTGGAAGATAAGAATCAATCAACACTAATTAATTACAGATGTAGTTCAGCAGCCTCCAATTACACTCTGTACTCAACCCCTAGTGGGAAAAGAATTAAGTTGTCACAATGAAAATGTATCTGTTACATAACAATGCTTAACTTAAAACATCATTATCATACTGACAAACAGAACTGTCTGTAAGACAGTAAGTACTAGCTCACAACTGTTCCTATGGTGAAATGTATGAATATGTACAGCCATATACCTTCATGTGTCTTACTACTGATACCCCTCAAATGTTGTAACAGTCTAGGTTAAAAATGGTCTATACCCCTCCCTCATAGAATGACTTACAAGGGCATATAACAGTGTTACATACACTGACCTCTGGACTGTACAAGGTCAGACACATTTTGTCCAGCTGTAGCACTCATATAGATGGACCCTACCCCACAATGTGTGTGAGAGTCCACAACATCAGTGGAATGATATCAGGAATGCCAGCACTAAATAACAATAGGCCACTAAAAACAACCTCTTACTGCATGACATAAGTGCAAAGCCTGGTATATAAGTGGAGGACAGAGGATGGAACACAGGGGCATATTTGCAATACTACTGTTATACACTGTGAAAGTTGCTGGTGTTACAGGATTGGTTGCAACAAACCCTTACTAAGGAATATAAAGTCAGAAACACAAATGGATGTAGTCATGTACTGATAGCACCCAATAGAGAGAATGCCATTGATATATCAGAGACAAAACATAAAAGACAATCATCTGGCCATCGTGTGGATAGGCCCACATTTGAGAGCTATGCAGACAGACTGCATTCCTTACAAAACTAGCATGTACACACAAACCCTGTAAAAATAGCGGTATTCAATGCATATAACAACAGTGCTCACACTGTCCATAGGTCTAAAACCTTATAGAAATATGTAGTTGGCCTGTGTCTGCAAGTATTGTTGTAAGAGTTATTGCTACCTGCTGTCTGTGACACTGCTGCCCATACACAGGAAGGATGTATTTCATGCAGGAAAGGTAAAGGGACAACGCCTACATGATACAGTAATTTATAGTAGCGGGTTGCCATGACAGTGGTAATTGGAAGTTCTACACAGCTGGCTGGATGCAATTAGCAACTGGTGAACACTGATTGGTGCAGTGGCCATCACCTGATCATGAGCATCACCTACAAAATCTATCCTACAACCTATTCAGAGGAAGTCAATCCCTGTAGCGGAGAGAGAGAGAAAGAGAGAGAGAGAGAGAGAGAGAGAGAGGAAGAAAGAGAGAGAAAATAAATTAAATCTACAAACCAAACCAAAACAAAAGTATATAAAACAAGGGGCACATAAAGTGCACCTAGAAGAGAGGACAATACTACAACAGGTATGTGAAACATATATGCATGTAATTGAATGTATTATTTGGTCTGTAATAATGGGATAGATGATGTGGAAAGATTTATATGTGCCACAAGATTTGTTGTAATGATGTCCTGCTGAACAACTGCTATGGACATAGTATATGGCCATGTGGGCAGTGGGCCATATCTGTCAACTGTGCAGATCAGCACTGAATGGGAACATGTAAGCCATCATAGTGTGTGTTCTGTACCTCAAGACATGTATACTAGTGTGGCAAATTGCTGGAGGTGGAAGTAATGAAGTTATGATAGACACGAGTTTCAGACCCCACCACCTGCACGACAGTCATGTTAATGTAAAATGCATCATGCACAAACATAACAGGTTTGTAATAGGCTTACATGCAATCTGTCCCTATATATACCTCCCTAAGGTTAGGCTTTGTCCACATTTGACACTCTTCTGTTTTGTAGCAAGGCACAACAGTGCAGCTGTGGAGGAAGGAGAGTTAGAGAGTGTGGACCTGATGACTGAATGTACTCTATAAATATATATATATATATATATATATATATATATATATACACATATATACACAGGTATGGCTACAGATATACAGACACACACAGACACACACACACACACACGCATATATATATATATATATATATATATATATATATATATATATATATATATATATATATAAAACAAAATATACACACACACACACACACACACACACACACACATATATATATATATGTGTGTATGGGTCTACTTGAAAACACCCGCCAAAACACTGATGACGAGAACACCGAGACCGGAAGATCGACAACTGAGATGACCAACAGTTTAAAAGCCTGACGCTGAGAACACCGACATGTTAAGGTAAGTGTGCGATAGTGACTGACTTTAGGGTTAGGGGTGGGTTAAGTGAGTTAGGGTTTCAGTGTGGGTTAGGTGAGTGTGCGATAGGGACAGACCTTAGAGTTATGGTTTGGGTTAAGGTTAGTGCATAGATAGTTGTGTATGTAAGGTTTAGTGTAGGTTTGTAATGTTTTTGGTGTGCTTGTATTGTGTGTGTGTGTGTGTTTTTTTTTTTTCTCAAAAATCTTTTTATTAAATTATGGAATATACCAAGACATCAACCAACAAACATTGTATATATAGTCAATTAGGAGTTGATTTAAGTTATACAACATTGTAAAAGCACATTTCAACTCATGAAAGTGAAAAAAAAATAAAAAAACAAACTTTATATACAATATATACAAATGGTAACCAGGATGCAAATGATAGAATGAGACCACAATCATATGAGAAAATAAAGTAGAAGAATAAATAAATCCCACACTGTACAAAAGATAAAAGTTTATAATCTAATATTCATAATTAATAATAGAAAGGACCTTTTCTAAAACTTTATTATTTAAAGCCATTTTTTTAGGACTTTTCAACATAGTTTTTTGTGCTGAAACGTACAAGTATGCCATTGTTCTAAAGGCATTCCAATTCAATTTAGTACGGTCAAGCCAATTTCTGGAAATGTTAAGTTTTATAAGAGAACAGATAAATATGAGTACATGTGTATCTGGTTTAGACATATGTATCTTAGGTATGTGTAGAATTGCAGTCTCCCAGGAAAGAGTTGACTTGTGATACCCCATTTTCTGTAACCTTACTTTCAAGGAGGTCCAAAGGTTATGAGAGAATTGGCAATACCAAAAAATATGTAAAAGGTCAGCATTAGGAGATAAGCAACAAGGGCAGGAAGGAGAGTTATTTGCATCAAATTTATTAAGTTTGGAGGGAGTATGATAAGCATTATTATTTATCATCAACTGAGTATAGAACAATTTCTTGAAAGGGGAGTGTTCCAAAGTATTTCTAATGGCCAAGAGTTTTTGTTTCTCATTTAATTGAGGATTATGTTTGTCCCAGAAGTTAGAAAAGAGACATAATGAGTTTTGAATTAATTTGTTTATCAAATTATAAGATTTTGATAACCTTTTTTTTAGGTAATAATAATGTTCTAATTACCGTATCAATATTATTAAAATCTTGCTCCCTTGGGATTATATAAGCACAATTAGCCATAATTACATCTCTTAACTGATGCAGAATTATAGTATATTTACAATTGACTTTCAGTGTAGTTCGAAGATTTGCCAAAGACAAATCTTTGTGTTTCAAAAGATCCCAAACATTCATATTCTTTATAAGGGGATATTTAGTTAAATTAAATGGTGCATTATCTAACTTTAAGTTAGGGTTCAGATGAAGTGGTTGTATTAGATGAAAAATATTATCAAATTTAATAAATTTTAATAAGTCCTGAAATGCTTTGATCTTATGTTTTAGAAAGTTTGAGATTTTAAGTGAATTCAAAATATCTAAGGAGATAAATGGAATGGCAACAGGGTTTATGTTTTAGGATAAAATATACTGATGCCATAACTTCATCCAAATTGGACATTGATTATAATGAATGATATTCAGTTTAGAAATGGACAGTAGTTTGCTAGCCGAAATAATTAAATAATAGAGATACAAATTTGGTAAACCTAAATCACCCCTATCTTTAGAAGTTGATAATTTAGAGTAAAAAATCCTAACTGTTTTAGGGAACCACAAAAAGTTAGCTAGTTCTTTGTTAACTTTATCGAAAAAAGATTTAGGAATGATTTGATCAGAAGAGTTGAATTGATAAAGAAATTTGGGAAGGATATTCATTTTAATAATTGCAGCTTTGGAAAGAAGTGATAAGTTGAGAAGTTCCCATCTTCGCATGTCTAACATTATTGATGTCCATATTTTAAGTAAATTATTTTGAAATTAAGACAGATTATTATGATCTATATGTATACCCAGATATTTAACCCCAAAAGTAAAATGAAAATAGGAGACTGGAAATAAATATGGTTTATGTGCCAGATGGTTTACGGGGAATATATAAGTCTTTTGGGAATTAATGTGATAGTCCGATGCTAGAGAAAATTTCTCAATGGAATTAATTATTTTTTTAAGATCTGTAATAGGAGTTTGAAAATATATAACTAAATCATCAGCAAAAGCAGAGAAAAGTAAATTATTGTTTAAAATTCTAGGAATCCTATGAAATGTGTTTTGTGCTTAGTATAAAAGTAATGGTTCTAAGTATAGATTAAAAAGAAAGGGCGATAAGGGGCATCCCTGTCTCGTGCCACTAGTAATCTTTATAGAATGTGATGTGGATCCGTTAATATACAATTTGGTAAAGGATTCTTTGTAAAGGGTTTTTGATAAAATGAATATATGTGATGGGAAAATTAAAGCAGGACATTGTTTGAAAGAGGAAATCCCAACTCACTCTATCAAATGCCTTCGATGCATCAAGAATTAATGCATATATTGGGTTGTTGTCATTTTTTGTAAGATGAATAATGGATTCCAAAGAGAGAGTGTTATCCCATACATGTCTGTGAGACATAAAACCTGCTTGTTGTGTTGAAATTATTGATGATAGAACCTTCTTCAATCTGTTGGCAAGAATAGAGGATAAAATCTTGATATCTAAATTAATTAATGAGATGGGTCTATAATTATGAGGGTCTGTTTTATCTTTGTTGTTTTTTAAAATTAGAATAGTTTTTGAGGTGTTCCAATAAAGATCCGAAATGTCATTTATTTTTATGTAGTTATAAACTTTAAGAAGGAAGGGTGCAATTACTGACTTAAATAATTTAAAGAATTCAGAAGTAAAACCATCAGGGCCTGGGGACTTACCAAGTTTGAGTCTATCAATTGATTCAGATATTTCAAGAAGACTTAATGGGGCCGAAAGAATACTTTGCTGATTTTCATTCAAAGTAGGAAATGTTATAGAACTAAGAAAACTGTTTATATGGCAATTTACTAATAAATTAGAAGATTTGGAATAAAGATCAGTATATAGTAATGTGAAGAGTTGCATAATTTCCTTGTCCGTGTTGTATAATTTATTTTTGAATTGTATGGGCGATATTTTGGGCCTATCAAAATTATTTTTAATTATTCTAGCTAGGGTTTTCTAATAATCTTTGTTCCTGTATTGAAAGATTATTTTGATGTAATAAAATCAGATCTTTTTGAGAATTTATAATTTGTTTAAAGACAGCAGGATCAGAATTTAATCTATATTGATTCGCAAGAGACTGAATTCTTAGTTTTAACAATCTTTCTTTATTATTGAATTGTTTTTTAAGGTATGAGGCCTTACCAATAAACATACCCCTTAACCTTGCCTTACACGCCGCCCATTGAATATCATAGGGAATAACTGTTGAGTCTAAGTTGTTTTCCATCTCTTGAATTATTTCTATACACAGTTTACTAACTTCTTTATTAGAGAGCAAGTTGTTATTCAAAGTCCAACAGTTCCGTTTGAATGCATAAGCAAATTTAAACTCGAGATTCAATTTTAATAAAATTCTAGAATGATCCGAAAGAAATCTGGGCTCAATAATAAAATCCAAAACTGATTGTGTAAGAGAATTAGATAAGAGAAAGAAATCTAACCTTGACCAAGAATGATAACATTTTGAATAATAAGTGTATATATCTTTTTTCTTTGAGTATTTAATGTATTGTAAAGGGTCTATAAGGTTATAATCCATTATTAAATCTTCAAGAGCAGAAGATGCTTGGCAATTATATGAAGAGAAAGAACTAGTTCGATCAATATCAGGGTTAATTACAGCATTCCAGTCTCCGCCCACTATAACATAATGATCTTTGTAATAAGAGAGGATATTATATATTTGCAAAATAAACAAATGCTGATGGTTACAAGGACCGTATAAATTTAGAACCAAAAGTGGTTTATCAGGATTGTATATATTAGAAGTAAAGTAGCACCATCTACCCTCCTTGTCATATTTTTCTTCAATAATAATCTCCTGAAATTTTTGTTTAATTATAATAGCCACCCCCCTGGAATTAGAGGTATCCCCCGAGGCTATTATTTTTTGGATCCATTTTTTATTTTTATCCTTGTACCAATCATCTCTAGGTATATGTGTTTCTTGTAAAAAACATATATGAGCTTGAGATTTATAGATTAAATGAAACAATAAAGATTTCTTGTCTTTATTTTGGATCCCTCTTACATTCCAGGAATCTATTGTTAACAGATTAACCATACGTCAATCTAAGGTCCATTAATATTGATGGAATAAACTAAATAAATTTATAAATAAAGAGAAGATGAAAGAAAGGAACAAACATAACTTAATTTTGTTAAAATGATTATTCTGAGTACAGATAAGTTTCAGTATAGGATTCATTGTAGTCTCATTTTCTTCCTTCTTCCCTAACCCAGTGCCTATCCACCTTAACCTAACGAAAGAAGGAAGACAAAAAAGTCTGTACAAAAGAAGTAAGTACATGGTCACCCTTAACATCAAAATAAAAAAAAGAAAATTATGTAAAGTCCTAAAAAGGACTATAAACAAGTTATCAAAACTAAACATATTTACATATCTATTAAAACACAAAATGCCCGGCATACACATTCCCTATTCATCTGTATATTCACAAGCTCCTATACAGGTAAATATGATTGTAATGAATGTAAATAAACCATGCTAAAACAGCATTATGATATGAATTTGTAAGGAGATATAGTGGAACATAAATATAGTTAATAAAACAATAATATGGTTAAACACTGATAATCATAAATGTATATGAAAAAAGGTTAAATGTATGTCATAAACCTTAAAAATATATGTAGTTTAATGAAATGGAGTTTTGTCAGTTAAATATAAAATTGTAATATTTTTATGTTAATAATATATCTAAACAGTTAACACTAATTAATCTTCTTCACTTAGATTAAATTAATTAGTAAGGCTCTAGTAAATGTGGTGTCTAAATAGTAAGAATACTAACCAAACTAGTCTAAAGTTCTACTATAAAAATGACATCACGTGACATCTAAAATCTATTCAAAAATTAATAAAATATATAGCATGTTATTATAAAAATAAATGAGAGCCTCTTTATGTATCATGTTGTTCTTATATTCTATTATATATAAATTTATCATTCAGGTGTTTGAATCATACACATTAGAATTTATAACAAAGGCATCATATAGCCCTTAGCAACTATGTCTAAAAAATATAAATTCAAATAGTACAAGTGACATATAAATTCCTAAACTTGAATAAAAGACTTATTATTTGTTTATAATGAAGGATCAACAGCAAATAACAGACCCCTAGTTAGTTAATCACTATCCCAGGTTCAGTGTGAAACAGATAATAATAAAATAAAACACATCTAAAATTATGCGCCTAGAGCGCTAACTAGAATATATGAAACAATATAAACATGAATGCTTGACTCAATGCACGACATACTGAGGTAATGGAATATGTAAAGAGAAGTTAAATCAGAGTCAGGCAGATAAATAGCCTGCTTCACAGGCACAGAGACAGCAAAGCCTCCGCACGTCCGTGGAAGTCTTCCTGACCTTGTAACAAGCTTCTTGCAGTGGATAAATCAGAATAGCCATCCTGAGCGAGAGAAAATAACTTACTTGCAAAACTTCATGATGGATTAATCAGTTGCAGTGAACTGCGCAGAGTCTTAGCGGTTGTCATGAGGTACAACAGTATGAAACCAGGAAGTCATTGTATTTAGTGATCAGAAAACACATTTAAAATTATGTGCCTAGAGCACTAACTAGAATATATAAAACAGTATAAAGATAAATGCTTGACTCAATGCACAACATACTGAGGTAATGGAACATGTAAAGGGAAGTTAATTCACAGTCAGGCTGATAAATAGCCTGCATCACAGGCACAGAGGCAGCAAAACCTCCGTACGTCCATGGGAAGCATCCTGACCTCGTAACAAGCTTCTTGCAGTGGATAAATCAGAATAGCCATCCTGAGCAAGAGAAAATAACTTACTTGCAAAACTTCGTGATGGATTAATCAGTTGGAGTCAACGGCGTAGAGTCTTAGCAGCTTTCATCAGGTACAACAGTACGAAACCAGGAAGACATTGTATTTAGTGATCGGAATATTTAGCGATTCAAATTACAGTTACCGATCACCTTAGAAGCAAGCAGTTAAGTTGCAGACAACGTAGCGGCACTCAGGATGATGTTCACAGGACGAACATGTCACAGTTTCCTTGGGAATCATAACGTCATCATGCAGGCAAAACAGGAGGGAAATAATTTGAGACTATGAACAGAAAACAAAACAACAGAACTCTAACCAGGTTGGTGGCGCTACTTTAGCACGAGAGTCTAGAAGATTTTCCCTCCATTCTGTTTGGGTGATATTTCATACAGAAAACCATATATCCACATAAACAAACTATAATGGAGTTTCTCAAAAATTATGGCACCTTCATATATTGGAATAAAGATGTTTAAGATATTATCATCTCTATAAACCAATAAAAACAGATATTACACACTATAAAGTCAGAGTGTTTATTCGTGTGGTAAAGCTTGTCATAACTTCTGTTATTTAAAGAATATTTACAATGTCATGTAAAATCACCAGTTAAATTCCAAAGTACTTAACAATGGTTAGGAGAATTACTTTTGCATGACTGTGTCAGGAAGGATTTTGAATAATTTCAAAAAGATATCCTTAGCTTCTTGAGGTTCTGAAGCCATATAACTTCTGTCATTATAACTAAAAGAAAGTGTATTTGGGTACCTCATTCGAAACTTTATTCCCCTTTTGATTAGGTCAGTACAATAAGGTGATAATTTTTGTCTGTTCAGTTTTATTTGTGGGGGTAAATCCTGTGAAAAAGTCAGCTTATATTTATTCCAGATGAGATATTTCTTACTCGTTGCTGCTTCTAAAATACTTTGAGTGTCCTGGTAATTTAGTAATCTTGTATAAATAATCCGAGGTAAAGTAGAGTCTTGTCTGGCACGCAGGGCTCTATGCACTCTTTCAACAATTAAGGTGTTAGTAGTTGTCTCAAAGTTAAGTAATGCATCAAATATTTGTTTAGTCACTGAAATTAAGTTTTTGTTTTCATAAGATTCCGGTAATCCTCTAATTATTATATTATTCCTGCGACTCCTTGCCTCTAAATCCAGTAATTTAGCTTATATTTCTGTAATGAGAACATCTTTGGATTTTAAATCACGTTCTATGGAGTCTGCTCTTATTTCCATATCCAGATTTTTATTTTCAGTTATGTCCATTCTGTCATTAATCTGTCTTAGAGTTTTACCAAAGTCAGTAAATTGTTCAGAAAAAGACTGAATATCACTTTGAATGGGCTGTAGTGCCATTTTCAAATCATCTAAATGAAAATTGGAGTCATTTTTATCTTTAGTACTTACTTTAATGTTCTCAGTAGCTTGTTTGGTGGTTCTTAATCTTTTAGAGCCAGAGTCCTTTTCTGAAGAAAGCATAGAGGAGAATTTGGCCTTGGTTGTCTGCGTCTCCATGGAGTCAGAGTTGCCAGCCATGCCCAGAAAAGAGGTGTGAAAACAGGAATACTGACCCAGATAGGAGCTTCTATAGTGCACGTGTCCAGAGACTGTTGAGGCCAAAAGATAGTCTGAGGTAAAATAATATAAAAGTTGCACTTTTTCCAAAAATGAATAATCCCAGAATGAAGAAGATATACCAGAGATACTTTCTGTAGAAAAAACTGTGGAAAAAATTCTCTTAAAAGTTATTAAAAATTGCTGGTAGTATCAGAGTATTGAGGAGCTCAGTGAATAGGGAGCAGTCTATCCGGCGGCCATTTTCGTTCGTGTGTGTGTTTTTCAGAAAAGGTATTTGTTTTGTTTATTGTCAGGATTGGGGTTTGTCGGGCATGTGAAGTTTGGTGCTTTTAAACTGTCGGTCATCTCAGTTGTCGATCTTCCGGTCTCGGTGTTCTCATCGTCGGTGTTTTGGCATGTCGGTGTTTTCAAGTAGACCCATATATATATATATATATATATATATATATATATATATATATATATATATATATATATATATATGTATATATATATATATATATATATATATATATATATATATATATATATATATATATATATATATATATCTACACGTGCATGTCTCCATATATACAAAGACACACATATGCACACAAACACACACACACACACATACACACACACACACACACACACACACACACACACACACACACATATATAAATATGTATATATATATATATATATATATATATATATATATATATATATATATATATATATATATATATATATATAATTTTCCCTACCTGTGGAATGACTGCACTGCATGATATGTTTGAGAAAACATCACACATATCTATACACGCACACACACACACACACACACACACACACACACACACACATATATATACACATATATATACATATATATATATATATATATATATATATATATATATATATATATATATATATATATATATATATATATATATATATATATATATTGTAGTAAGCGAGTGCAAAATGGACAGTTATGTCTGGTGTGAAATCCATGTTGGGAACACATTGCCCTTGTTTGTGAAAGTGAGATTGGTATGTTGGGGAAGGATAATAGGTATATTTGGGAGGTAGGTTTGGTTAGAAGACAGACAAGACAGCATACAGGAGCAGTATATGACACATGTGGTGGGTAAACACCTTAGATCTTGAGTGGTGTTTGGAAAGTGGAAGCCCATGAGCCCCCAAATAGAAACAGTGGGACCAAGGTCCCCACCCATGGGGAGTCACAACTGCACCTTCATGGCCCTGAAGGTGCCTGAGCTGGGGGCTGAGCAGGAGGAGCATTCGGACCTTGTAATTGTGTACTGAGGGCCTCAAGTGGTGTAGCACATCCCCCAAGTCTCTGTGGAGCTCCCTATGCACCAGGCCCTAGACCTGACTTCAGGTGACAGGATTCTGTCTGTGTGTGCTCCCAGGGGGGGGGGGGAAGGAACACCATCTCTTGAGGTGGTTCCACGTGAAGGGGTTGCAGGACCAGCAGATGATGAGGTCCCGGGATGGGTTCCAGATGTCCTGTGGCCTGGTAACATGGCCAGATGAGGTGGGAGAGGTGGTTCTGCAGGTAACAGGCTTCCCAGACATGCTATTGTATCACAGTTATAGAACATATGTGGGTTGTAATAGTCCACACAATCCAGGATTACTTTTAACAGCATGCATAGATATCCCAAATAACACAAAACACCAGATTTGGAGTAGTCACCCAGCAAACAGAACACATGCATATATGGAACCATTGTGCACCTTACAATGGCATGCAGGTGATATTGTTAGCAACAGGCCACCAATGATAGTGTTTCAACATGGAACATGATTAGAAAGACATTGCACTATTTGTCATACAATACGATATGTATCCCAAGAGTAGGTTTGCTATAAACATACCCGTTGAGTTGTGTGTTCAGATTACGGTTGCAGATATGGTGGGGGAGACAGAGATTTCAATTAACTATTATATCCTTGCAGTATGAGATCCTCAGACCATTTTTCCTCTTTATGTCTTTCAGGCACCATGTCTAGAGAGCGGCTGGCAGTTTATTCCCCTCAGGAAAATGATGTGATAATTAACTACCTGGTGCAGCACCACCACACCCTCTTTGGCCATACAGCCCATAATCTGCAGGAGAGAACCGCCCTGTGGAATGAGCTTATCCACAGGGTAAACGATGCCGGCCTGCATAACAGCAGTTATAAGCAGGTCTGACATTGGTGCACTGACCTCATCCACCATGCCCGTCAGCATGCTGGTGCAGTTAGGAGAGACCAGCTAGCCACGGGGGTCATGCCATCCATCCCCACTTGACACATGGTGAGGAGCTCCTCACCAGCCTCAGGGCACCTGCCCACCAGCAAAGCCAAGACCCAGCTGATAGCATTGTGGAGGTGGGTGCTACCCACACAATGGGCACATTAGTAGACCACTGTTGCTTATCCATCTGTATCTATAGAGTTTAATTATGCATATGTGACATAAAATATATATAGTCTGTTGCTGCAGTGTAGTAATGAACAGATGTGCATAATCTGTAGTATTGTGGGTTTGTACTGCTGATCTACTGAAATGCTGTTCTCACCCTGTACCAATGCCACAGGTGTGGCTACTGACATCACATCTCTCACACAACTATGTAGGTCACTCTGGTATACCTCTGGGGCAGCAGCCTGTAGCTGGTCAGTATGGTGCTGTTTGTTCAGGTTGGCCAATATACCAGCCATGTTATGGTCATGGCATTTGCCATGCACACATTTAACACATTTACCCAAAATGCATGCTGCACATGTTCACTTATTGTTGCTGTTAACTGTACTGCATCCCAGGAGTCACCGTGGTGGCATATCTGAAGGGTATGTAAAAGTCCCGCAATATAACTAACAACCTGTCATTACAAGATGTGTGCACATAGAAGAACATAATGGTGTGGAAAATGGCCTACAGTATGAATATGTCTGAAACATCACCCTTATACAGTGCTACAACAGTGTATATACCACTATTACAATGGCAACTGTTACAGATCTACCCAACGGCATATCAGAATACCACATTCCACAACCCTTACAACCTGTAATGTGGTCCTAACATGAGCAATGAATGTGTAATATGGAATCCTATGTTAGGACAGCAAATATGAGGAATACATACCTTAACTAACACTGGAAGCATATGTGTGCACACACTCCAGATAACATATTGTGAAAGCAGCTTTTGAGTTACTGGCAGCATGCACTCTTCATGACTATGGACATTTCAGCAAATACAGGTCCTCAATGTTACACCAAGAAATGGACTGCTGTCCAAGATGTATGTCCATCACATTTGCCCACTCACCTCCAACAGAGGCAGCCGTGGCTTGCACACATCTTACAAGCCATGGAATGGATCCCATACCTAACAAGTAGCACGCAAGAGTGTGACATGTCCCCTTACCGCACCATTGCATATACCATGACAAACAGAGCAGACAGTCATGTATGTGATGAGGAAGTATGGGGCAACATTAATGTAGAAAATAAACAGATGGCCATCCAAGACAGATGATACATGTTGCAAACTGGTCATGGAGACTGCCTAGAAACATGCCACTACAATGAGGGAGTTGCAGGAGTGTCTAACAAGTACTGGCTGTGCAGTACCTGTGTTGACAATCACCTGGACTCTGCATAAGTGTGGGCTATGGGTTAGGGTAATCAGATGGGACAGTTGTTCCACAGGAAACATCAGCCAGGGCTCTCTACAGGTAGCATATGCATAACATCAAAAGTCCCCAAAAGGCGTGTGATGCAATGTGTACTGGTGTACCAAAACCAAGTTTGAAATCTACAGACAGTATCAATTAAGATACATGTGCTGCACAAGCAACATATCACTCCATCTCAGGCCCACCATCCACATC
Organism: Protopterus annectens; assembly: GCF_019279795.1. Taxonomy (NCBI): domain Eukaryota; kingdom Metazoa; phylum Chordata; order Ceratodontiformes; family Protopteridae; genus Protopterus; species Protopterus annectens. The sequence continues at coordinate 785,136,334 of NC_056736.1, read as the reverse complement.
TGTTCCTTGCTACTGCCAGTGTACACCTGTATGTTTGCCATTCATTAGCAGGGATGAGGCCAGTACACATGGTGTTCTGAATTTGGGACAATGCAAAATGACACTCATCTGTGGCCCATAGTTGTCAAGCATCTGCAAAAAGGCTGAGGATGGGGAGGGGTGTCATCCTAAAATACATCAGTGAACTAAAGCAGACATCCAAAGCTTGCTAAGAATGGTTGTATCTACACACAATCAAGGTCATGAATTGTGCCAGACATAACCCTGACTTCACAGCAATAGTGAAGGCACTGTGTGACCTCCAAGGGCTGTGCTCAAGTTGACCTTGCAATCTTGCAGAGTTGGGCGACATTTGTAGGGCAGAGTGACCAAATACTGTCAAGTGCAGATGATCCATGCTAGTATACCCCTTTCAGGAATAGTGACTGCTGTAGTACACTTAACAGTTGATGCAACAAACAATCATGTTAAGAGTGTGCACACTTATGCACCCACATATTGTATGCATCTCAATCAGCATCTACACAACTAACACATTTGTATGATACTGCATTTGATTGCACAGATCATATGTCACATATCAGGTTCGTGTAATGTTAACATATGCAGTATTGTGTCACCATGGCATATGTCAATAAGGGTGTGTACACTCCTCATAGCCACAGTAAGGTTTGAAGGTTGTCAGTGTAATTGTATATTATTGCTCATACATGCACCACTGATGATGAGATCTGCAAATCAGACATCAAGCATTCACTATTGGCATCTGTCCACATATCATCCCAGGTATGTGTTGGACAATCACACAGGGGCTGTGAGCAGCAGAGTAAACATAACTGACACACTTATACACATTCAGCAATGGTGTATACACCTGTGAGATATGGTGCACAGTACATGCCAGGGTGCTGAACAGGTGCACAGCAATAGTGTGTACATGGGTGCAGTGTATTCCAGGGGAAGGGGCATCACTTACTAACACAACTCATGCATCACAGAGATGTATAATGTTGGTAACAGGGATTGACTATAGCTGCAGTGCATGCTGTTGAGTGCCATATGTCATGCATGTTGACAGATGGGTAATGAGAGGTCTGTGTGTAATATATTTATGCAACCTCACCTGTAAGTGTGTGTTTGTGTGTGTGTGTGTGTGTGTGTGTGTGTGTGTGTGTGTGTGTGTGTGTGTGTGTGTGTGTGTGTGTGTGTGATTGTGTACAGTTAAGAAATGACGTACAGGGCTTAAAGTATGTTTCTTGTTTTCCCCCTCACAGGTAGCGAGGTGGGTCAGGGTACCTCCTGCAGGCAAACTGATGTTAGTGTCCATACAGAATCTGAAAATGATGATAGGTAAATAAAGTGTGAAAACTGGAGCCAGTCAACAAATCTCAAAAGAGCATGATGATAGGTATGGTGAGGCACAGGCAGGGTTTTCAGGGGCTGAATCTGTGCTATCATTTTGCATCCCACTGTTATCCACCCCATACCCGTACACAGTCACATTGCCTATACATACCCCATCACCAGTGGCCATAAATGAGGGACAGTTGGCAGGTGGTGGCATGGGACAGAACAGTGTGGAGACTATGGCAAGTGTGTCTGGACACAGCAGCCATAGGTGGATGCCCGGTGAGGTACCACACAAGCAAACGTACAGGGGTGCTCATAGGAGGGTTGCTGGTCATCATGCCCCTGGCAGAAGTGCCATAGCTGGTGTCAACAGATGCATGTTTCAGGCAGTCATGGAGGCAAAGGCATGTATGTAATGTTAAACCAGACAGGGTCCAAGGCTCCAGAGGCCTACTCATTCTGTTATTGACAACATCAGTGATCTTGCAGGCGCCCAACGTTATTTTGCAGATGTCCTGGATAGACGGTTGGGTGAGATAGTGGGAATCCTTGAATGTCCAATGTCTGTGCTTGAGCATATGATGGGAGTAGTGTGGCAGCCACGTGGACATAGGTCAGCAACACCAACAGGTGGAGGTCGACATGGATGTGTAACAAGTCAGAGCTGCTACTGTAATGGCAGTAAACAACAGCAGCAGCATTGCAGGGGGGGATGCTGTCCACACCACAACATAGCAGGCTACATGCATGTGGCCCTGGCTGGTCCCAAGAGGGGACCGGTTCCAGCAGAGATATGTCATCATCAGGGGAGAGTACCATATCTTGGCTTGTACCTGGTAGTGCCCATGGAACCCCTGGCAGGCACAGTTCTCGTGTCCGTGGCTGGAGATGGTGAACTGCACACCCTGCCAGGTACGGTCTGTAGCTGTCCAACAAACTCCTGTATAGTGCAGCCACATAGCAGAACTGTGTGCATGCATACACATGCACATCAAATTGTTAATCGCTATATAATCCAATGTAACTACTGTCTGTTTATTTTAACTGTGGAGCTTTTCTCCCTGGGCCTCCACTGAAAATGGACCTACATCCAGTTGGACACTCCTGGTCAACAAATGTAAATAAATAAATAAAACATAAACATCACCAACACAGCTAGGGCAACCCCATACTTACACACACCACATCTGTACAGCCCAATTAATAATGAAACCCCCTAACACACACACATAACGTCAAACAAATGGCTCAGCCTAGGTCTCTGGCAAACCCACAACACACCCGGTGAATAGGATGATACCTGTGATGCAACCCTGTCATCCATAACATCAATGCAGGGACAGGCTAATGCGGTTCTGATGCACAGGGTGACTGTACTAAGGTGTACTAATGTAATGTTGTGTAACATGTTTTCAGCACTAAAGTTTATTGCTTACATGTCAGGATGTGTAGCTGTCCAGCCATGATGCATTATAGCTGTTATTAACACTGAGTGACTGTGATCTTCATAATGTATTCCATTTGTGTTGTGGGTGTCTATGTGTCAGCAGGATTTTGGTTTGCTATTGTTTCCTACAAGGGGTATGGCACTGTGGTGACACCCTGACTGCGCCATATCCTGGGTACAACTGAACACAAGTCACAGGTCTGTATAACAGTTACTGCATGTGCCACATGACTGATAGGTCTGAGGGATGTATACAGGTGAGTGCATGGTGGATGATGTCAGCAGCCCTTCTAAAGTGAACAATGGTAAGTGTACTGGGTGGTGCATACCATATGTCTGTGTATAACACACACACACACACACACACACACACACACACACACACACACACACACACACACACACACACACAGAGAAGCTTTGGTGTTGATGCAATACACAGAGAATACTGTACACATGGATAGATGTACTTTTACAGGGAACCCATTTTAGCCTATGTAATTCCACGAAGATGGAATAGGCACATCATATTGGGAAATAATGAGTCTGCTAGTTTAATGTCATAGCCGATGGTACTGGCAGGGTATATGTCCCCTTTCCCAATGTAGTGCAATCCTCAACTTGGTAAACATAGGTGTACTGGTGTGGGTGGCACAACCCTACCATTTAGTGGGTGTGGGGAGGTGTAGAACTGCAGACAGTGTAACTGACAACTACTTAACCTGTTAACATAAACTGTGCAATATTACAGCTGACTATCTGCAGTAATAGTGCAATTGACAACTACTTAACCTGTTAACATAAACTGTACAGTATTACAGCCAACTAAGCAGGGGGATACACACAACAATAACTGCAATGATAGTGGCTGTGTCCACAAGATCCACACCCAGCTATATATACTAACCCCAGTATCGCTGTACAGCTATACAGTGGGGAAGAACGCATTTACACATATACTACTAGTTTTGATGGAATGAATTTCTACAAGAAGATACCAGTGAAATGTTAAGATTTGCTAGTCAGTTCTCAGACAGATGACCTCCTGGGACATGTATTTTCTGCAAACTGAAGTAGATCCCTTCACATATACACACACTCTTACTTCGCAACATTGAGAGTAGAACCCCTACCTATGTACTTATTGCTACTAATGTGTGTGGCCTTAATTCCACACACCACACAGCTTTTAGGATGAGGTGTATCCCAGGTTACTTGTTAAATGAAGAACATCACCAGGCCTTGTACAGTATGGTAATGAGGGATGTACTGGTTGTTTATGAACAATACATGGTGTGACACACTGTCATATACACATTGACAAATACATAACAGTCATAAACACATCTGAGAGACCTGGGGTTATCAGTGCTAACGACCTTGTCAGTGTGCCCATTCTGTTACAGATAAGTTGCACACAGCACATGCATCATTGGGCTGGATAGAGTGATTAGTTACCTGTATGGTTGATTGTGACAGTGGTCCCTATATAGTGGACACTAGGACATGTACTGAACATTGCATAAAAAGAGTATATCCAGCACCCACACCCCACATTGGATATTGTACTCACTGAAACTCATGATAATACTCTGATATACCCACAATCACACATTGACCAGGACTGGAATACAACCCCTTGTCTATCTCAAGAGTGCTACTACAGGGATATGCATATATTGCACATGCCACAGGGATAGTAGGGTGTTGCTTAGTCATGGCTCTTTTACGGTCAGTAACATCACTATCCCTTATACTTTATGGCAAGGTGTATTGTATTAGAAAAATGTGGAGAATGCTGTATCCTACAAATATACACACTTGCACACATACACACACTTGCCAGGACTCAGAGGGTAACCCATGCCTATCTATCCATTTGTACAACAGTGTTGTGCTGGTACTGCAAGCTCCAGCTAGCCCATAGGGTGAAGAGTATAACAAGGTACATGTAATGTCCATTACAGAAGCAGCCATATTTAAAAATGGGGATGTAGTGAATGTGAAGGCCCTCAGGGTATTATCAACTACAGGTTTACAAACACACAGACACTGTTATTCTCAGTAATGCACACTGACACATTTATCAGTACTGGGGTCCATAGGTGAAGGTATTCCTAGGTGTGTACCAGGATATGGTCCATGGAAAGATGAGAAGAGTAGGGGATGTGGGTACAGTGGTATCATGCCACCTGCCATTTGTCAGCAGGCCATCTATCAACTGATGCCACGTGAGTGATCCTCGGGGTAAGAGTTAAATGTAACATCCAATCATCTGGTTGCCTCTTGTAGAGGGACAGTGAGGTGCTCCAACTGACATTTATGCAACATATATTACATAACATGGTCAGTGTCTGCCTTGATGACCTGTACCCAAGCATGTTCTGTTGACTGTGCTAGTGTAGTTG